>NC_087205.1:13693720-13696220 GCF_015104395.2 Macrobrachium nipponense | reverse complement strand
ATGACTCTACTTGTTAGATCTTATGATTAATTTGGATTTGAAATATGCAATGCATGCTTAACTTGATGGTATTAAGCTGAGGTGGAATTAAGTCCAACATTGATGAAGCACTTAAAATATTAGAAATTTGAAAATAAGAAAACGCTGATTTATATAAGTATGGGATCATGTCAAGATTAGCGAAGCCACTATTTTTCAAGGCAGTATTAGACCACTTTCATTTATATATAAATATATATAGAATATATATATATATATATATATATATATATATATATATATATATGTGTGTGTATAATATATATATATATATAATATATATATATATATATATATATTACATACACACACATCGTAGTGGTATAATATTGTCTAGAAAAATAGCGGTCTCACTTGGCTTGATCCTAAGTTTATTTTGAAGAATAATACTTTCTTTGGCCGCGTTTACATGCCAAAAACAGTTATGAATGAATTTAGATACTGCACATCTTCCTTATTGCAAAACTAGGAGTAACATACATTTAATTATAGAGGAACGCATTGTAGACCCAAGACGATTTTCCTGCCCTTCTCAGGTCTTGATCAAGTAATGGCTGTAATCCTGTTAATCACACAGTAAAGGACAGGAATTGGATCAACCAATAGAGGTAGCAAGAGGAAAGGAAATCAACTCTCGAACCTATTCTCTTGGAGAATAGGTGTGAACATTGTTTGATGGCGTTCAAGGATAGGGGCTCTAGGATGAGTTTCCACGGGTCGAGTTCAATGGGAAACAAAACAGGTAGCTTTCCTCGAAAGGGAATTAATTGCTTTATTTCGACGCCATAGAAATATGACTGGTAATAGAAACGGATCAAATCATGGTTTGATCTAAAACAATCAAGTTAATGATATATCATATTACTTCCACGTATTATTGAGTAGTGATTCAAACCAGTTGCACAGACTAAGGTCTATGAAATCAAAGTAGTGTGTCATGGAAGAGAATAACATGGCAAAAAAAAAAAAAAAAAAACTGTCTATATAAAAAAGTGCCATTGCCAGGACGTAACGTTGATTATATAATCCAACTATAATTATTCTACTTACTGTAATCCCAATTATGTATCAATCCGCGTGTTTCCTATCTTCGTTGACGTTTTTATTTCATTCATCAAATGGAATTAATCGAAGTCTGACGGAGCAAGCATTTAACCAACATGTAGTCTTTCATCTTTCGTACAACTCAAAATGCCTGTTGCCTCCTCCTTTCCTATTCCTAAGGTAGGAATTACATATCACAGCAAAACTGAATCTTCTTCAAGGATGCAAAATATATTCCGTTGTACAAAACCACTTATACTAGTTCAGGGAAGGTTTTAGCTGCAAGCCGTTCCAACGAGCATTCAATTGTTTACAAGCTCTGGCCTTTACCTTCTTCCCTCCCAAATCATTTTATTTCTATTTAGAACGAATTCACGCATGCACTAACAAACACATATCTTATATATATAATATATAATATATAATATATATATATAATAATATAATATAATATATATATATATATATATATATATGTGTGTGTGTGTGTGTGTGTGTGTGTGTAATAGGTATATATATATATATACACACAATGATTTCAACTGCATTATGTAACAAAACTGGATATTTCTTTTGCACTCTGCCCTCACGCTCAGGTCTCATCATCCATACCTCGCCATCTCCGAGACGAATCCTATTCTTTGCGAGAAGTTTCACTGACGGGAAAGCAAGTCATTATCAAACTTCAACGTGATCCTTCAAACTCCTTTGCTGCTTCAATCTCGAAGAATTCCACTGGGGACTTAACAACGGAAATGCCTTATCGTCATCTGTCCAAAGGGTTGGAGTTTCTTGGGAGAGGGGAGAGAAGACTTATATTAGTTATAAGGTAATTTTAGCATTGGCATTTACAGTAATAAGGAGATTATATAAAAGATACTCAGCCTGTCATATATATATATATATATATATATATATATATATATAATATATATATATATATATATATATATATATATAACACATATGTATGTTTCTTTATCTATTTATCCATCTATCTATCTATCTATCTATCTATCTACCTATAATATATATATAATATATATATATATATATATATATATATATATATATATATATATATATATTATATATATATATATATATATATATTACTTTTTATTATACACCAAGTGTTAGCAGTACTCTTGCATTACAAACCAACAAAATACATTTGACCTGAATAATTAGCTTCTAGTTGTTCATGATAACATGAATTACGTCAATATGGAGTCGAAGATCAAGAGCTTGTTACTAAAACCAGAAAAAGACAGAAACATTAATATTGGTAATGGAATGCATTTCGTGTCATATTTGCTCCTGCCACTTCAGGGATTAATTATAAATCAATTTATTTAAATCCTATTCCGCACTGCTTTAACAATCCACTTTGATAACTAAATCCCGACTCGATGTT
>NC_087205.1:13676220-13688720 GCF_015104395.2 Macrobrachium nipponense | reverse complement strand
GTAAACCTTTTTCTGAAGGAGTCATGTAAAAATGGAAATTTTGCATAAATGACTAACTTTGGTACCGTGATAAATGTTTTCGTATTGTTAAAAAACTGCTTATTAAGAAAACTCCGAAGCCTCTTATAAAATAGCTTTTGAGGGAAGCAATTATTTTTAAAATATTCCAATAGGTAATTTATTTCCTGACTGAAGGGCATTTTTTATTACATCAAACTGGCATTCCTTCAATCAGGAAATAAATTAGGCCTGATTTGATATATATAATATATATATATATATATATATATATATATATATATAAATATATAATAATAGTTATAATATTTATTATTTATATATATAAAGATATATTTATTTATTTATATATATATATAGATATATATATACATATATACAAACACACACAAACAAAACCAAACACCACACACCCACACACACACACACACACACACACACACATATATATATATATATATATTATATATATATATATATTATATATATATATATATATATATAAAATAAAATTCAGTACAGTAGTATCCTCTAACAGGGAGGCATCCAGAAGATGAAAATATTAAAAAATAATAATAGTCTTATTCACTCTTATTTTATGTACCGAATGGGAGATGAACTGTTGTGTAGAAACCTTTCAGAAACTTAGTGACGTCTTACAAGACACCAGGGAACACCCTTGTGCATGCATTTCGCACGCATAGGAAAAACATTGAGAGATACATTTGGTAAAGCGGTTCTAGAATGGTAAATATTTTTTTAAAGAAAACCTCATAAAATGAATGCTAAGCAGGTTATAGAATTAATTTAATTTTCCCTTACAAAAAGTCCTTAGAGAAAAGATAATAAAACATGCATTTATGGCCTCTAAAGTCCAATAGATGAAACTCTTCTACCAAGTGAATGACTTTTATTACATTTTACTCTCCTATAGATTTTCATAAATTTTTTCCATCAAAAATATACACATTGTTTCTAGTAACGATGAGATACACTGAGATTTGCTAGATTTACCCTTTTTTTTATTATCGTTGACCGACATCTTTTGATCTGTCAGTGAATTGGATGGAAAATCTCTCTCTCTCTCTCCTCTCTCTCTCTCTCTCTCTCTCTCTCTCTCTCTCTCTCTCTCTCTTTCTTTCTAGGCATTTTTGTTATATTACTAATATCTGAATTTCTTTATACCACTTTGTAAACTTGATACTTTTATTGCATTTGTTATTGCCGATAAATGATGTACGAATAACATCACTTAATATCTTGTCCAGATGGTGACAGCACATTTGAATAAAGTGATGAATTGCAACTATGTGTTTATCGTATTTCAATTATAATTAGAAATGACAGTAGCTGAAATATGAAAACACACACACACACACATATAATATATATATATATATATAATAATATAGTATCATATATATATATATATATATATATATATATATATATATATATATATATATATATATATATATATATATATAATATATATATATATATATATATATATATATATATATATATATATATATATATATATATATATATATATATATGTGTGTGGTGTGTGTGTGTGTGTGTGTGAGTGTGCGTTTGTGTGTGTGTATATATATATATATATATATGATATATATATATATATATATATATATATATATATATAATATATATATATATATAATATATATATATATATATATATATATATATATATATATATATATATATATATATATATATATATAGTACTCGTTGTTTACGAATGTCCCTATTAATGAAACTATAAACATCATAATTGATAGAATATTTCCAAATGAAGAGTTTTTATTTCATGGTTTTAATAAGCTGCTTTTTAAGCAATTTTTAGAACTTGCCGTTTCAAGGACTCGGCTTTTGTTTTTTTAACAATAAAATTATACTCTCAGGTAGATGGTGTGGCCATGGGTTTCTCCCTGGGTCCATTATTCGCAAATTTTCTTATGTCTAGTCTTGAACAAGAATTTTTGAATTCTTGTCCTAATTCTTTTAAACCATTGTTTTACAGAAGGTGGGTACGTGACGATACCTTCTCCCTTTTTAGATACGAATGGCAAGCTTTACAATTTTTACAGTTTATTAATTTGAAACGCCCCTAACATTAATTTTACTGTGGAACTCGAAAACGGTAATTCATTACCGTTTCTTGATATTTGCATAACTAGGGATCAGTCAATTTTTATCACCTTCAGTTTTTAGAAAGAAAACATATACGGGACTTTCTAATAATTTTTATAGTTTCTTGTCAAAAGAGTTTTAAGCTTAATGCAATCTCCACTCTGTTCATAGAGCAATAAAATACTCATCAAACTGGGATATCTTTCATAAAGAAATAGAATTTTTATCTAATATCTTCCAACGAAACTCGTACCCTAAGAATGTATTTTTTTAATATTGTTAACAAACTTTTAACTTTGCATTTTAAACCACCCATTCCAATGATAGGCGTACCAAAGAAACTAATGTATGCCTCCATACCATATATATACAATAGCAAATTTTACAACACCTAACTAGAATCATAGAAAGTGAAATTCCCTGTCTAAATATAAAACTTATATCTAACAACCCATGCAAAATAGGCTCTTTTTTCTGCTTCAAAGATCCGTCCTGCAGCAGTTCATGCGATCCCAACGTGGTATACAAATTTACGTGCCCGGGATGTCCCGGAATTTACGTTGGATCGACTAGGAGGCTGCTGCAGATGATAATACTAGCAGTCACATGGGCTTTAGTTTCAGGACCGGTCAAAAATTAAGTAGGCCTGAACACTCAAACATAAAAAAACCACGCAATCAATTGCAAGATAGAGGTGAAGAAACAACACCTCTCTATTTTAGGCTCGGTTAAAAAGACTCTGCTTTACATAACCACTCTAGAGTCATTATATATTAACGTCTTGTTCCCTCGTTGAATAGTGGAGTTTCATCTTCTCCGCTTTATCTGGCATAGTCAAACGTTTTAACTTCTTGCCCAAGTCTAGTCATTCTACCTCCTTCCTTCTCAACTAACGGTTGGTTGCGCCTTGGTATTTGTTTTTTTTTATTTGTACTTTTTACTTTTTAGTTTTACTTGTCAATTTTTAGTCCTTTATGTCAATTTTAAGTTATTTTTAGTCTTTTTCCTATATTAAGAATCCTGCTATATTGAATGCTAATATGATGTGTTTTTATCTCAACAGACTGAAGATGCACATTGTATGTGCGAAACGTCTCTAATAAATTATTCTTCTGATGTGGTTGTCTGAGATTTCCTGAATGGATGTATGTGATATACCTGCATAGCCTATATATATATATATATATATATATATATATATATATATATATATATATATATATATATATATATATATATATATATATATATATAAGATAAACTGGTTTTAATTTCCATACATCCTCAATAAATAATCTACTTTTTTCACGAGCAAACGCAGGGCTATATACAACTTTATTTCTTGTGCGATTTGAAGTCAAGTAAAACATATGTATATGATTAATTTCATAGAGTATTTTTACCCTAAAGTTTTAGTTTTAAACAAATAATTAAAAAAAGGACTTCAAATCGTTTTTACCAAAAATTTTTAAACAATTGATAACAAAAAAGCCTCACATCCTTTACAAGGCTTTAAGAGTATTTGGACCTAGCTTTACAACTTTTAATAACTAATTACATACGTAAAGTTCTATGGAATGTGAGACTGAAATACAGGATACCATACTAATGTTGCAAAAGAATTGAACACACTAAACTTAAGGAAACACGACGAGAAGCTTATTTTGAGACAGACATGGTGATGTGCTATAAAAGAAACATTTAGAATCTATTCGGAAATTTGTAAAATTTTCTCCACTCTTAATATTTTCAAACGCATCCTCATCGTCGCATTCGTTACGTTGTGGCTTCAGACTGTATACAGCAATTCATGTTTCAAGAATGAAGTACAATTCTTGTAAATACATTTTCATATATTTGGAAATATAAGAGATCACTCTGTCCTCATGACAAGAATTAAGTCACGCTATTTTGCAAAGCTTTACACTCTTAAAAGGAAATGAAGGCCTTATCTTCAATTTTCTTTGGCATACACAAGGAAAATTGATATTTTAGTCACTTTTTTAACTTTATTGATGCCTGTGGCATCTCAGCCCAACCCCTTGCTTCTGAGCTGACCTGTAGAAGGATGCCATAGCCATAAGATTATGGAAAAACCATCCATGCTATTATGGAAAACCTACCATGCATGAGTGTCAAAAAGGAATATTTCTTATGTTGCTCACATAACTTCAGAGCTTTTTCAATTTCATTCAGTATGAATACTATTATGTAACCCTAAGGGAAAAGAATTATGCTTTTATATATATTAATCCCAAGAAAACGAAGATAAACAAATATGAAAAAAATCATGTTTCTCTTTTCCATGAATGATAAGTGGCTCTTTGGGAACGGTTCTTCTATATCCTTGAATTGAAGAATTTACCTTCGAAAAGATGATACCGAAATAGACATCAAAAGACTTCAATGCAAAGCTTTATCAGTATGTTACAAGGCATTTTCTGAAACCGATATATTATAAAAAAAAAAAATAACCACATTTCACTAGAAATTCAGTTTCGAAATAACATTGCTTTTGGAACGTGTGATTCCAGTGAATTGGATATTCCTCTTGAATGAAGAATTCAAATTCTGATACACCTCAGAAATTCACAGATTTTTTTTTTTTTTTACTTTCATCTTTAGTGTTCTTGCCGATTATTGTTTATTTTATTTTTGCCGCAAAGAAATGTCTAAATGGAACACTTCTCACAATGATTTATCTTTCAGTTCAGATCTGTAAAACTGAGAAGGTAACTCTACGCACAACCAAATGTATTCATGCTGAAGAGCGGAAAAAAACGCAGCCTTTCCAATTCAGGAATGAACCTAATTTTTGTTTTACTTATATCCACCCACAAGATTACTTTTTATTGGATTTCTCCACCCATTAGATTATTTTTATTTGTTTTCCCACCAACTCGATTACTTTTTATTGGATTTTTCCACCCATTAGATTATGCACCATTAGATTACTTTTTATTGGATTTTCCCCATTCGATTACGTTTTATTGGATTTTTCCACCCATTCGATTACTTTTTATTGGATTTTTCCACCATTCGATAACTTTTGTTTATTTGCTCACTCATTAGAATACATTTTAATTGATTTTTCCCTCTTTAGATTACTTTTTATTAGATTTCTCCACCCATTAGGTTACGTTTTATTGGATTTTCCCCCATTAGATTACTTTTATTGAATTTTCCCCCTTTAGATTACCTTTTATTGGATTTTTTCACCCATACGATTACTTTTCATTGAATTTTTCACCCATTAGATTACTTTTTACTGGATTTTTCCACCCATTAGATTATTTTTTATTGGATTTTTCTACCCATTAGATTACTTACTTTTTATTGGATTTTTCTACCCATTAGATTACTTACTTTTATTGGATTTTTCCATCCACTAGATTACTTTTTATTGGATTTTTCTACCCATTCGATTACTTTTTATTAAATTTTCCCCACCTTTTCCACCCATTCGATTACTTTTTTTTTGGGGGGGGGGGATTTTTCCACCCATTAGATTATGTTTTATTGGATTTTTCCACCCATTACATTATCTTTTATTTGATTTTTCCACCCTTTCCAATGCTTTATTGGGATTTTTCCACCAATTAGATTACGTTTTATTGGATTCTTTCACCCATTTGATTACTTTTTTGAGACTTTTCTACCCATTGGATTACTTTTTATAGGATTTTTCCTTCCATTAGATTACTTTCTAATAGATTTTTCCACCCATTAGATACCTTTTAATTGGATTTTCCACCCATTCGATTATTTTTAATTGGACTTTTCCAAACATTCGATTATTTTTTTGGGATTTTTCCACACATTAGATTACTTTTTATTGATTTTTTCCACGCATTAGATTACTTTTAATTGGATTCCCCCCCCCCCCCTACTTTTTATGGAATTTCCCCCATTAGATTACTTTGGATTGGATTTTTTCACCCATTCGATTACTTTTTATTGGATTTTCCCACCCATGAGATTACGTTTTATTGAAGTTTCTTCTTCTTTTTCGTTAGTTTTGTTGTTCCCTTGGGAATACTTGGTTTTAAGATTACTAGTAATCTGAGTTCGCTCTAGAATAGAAAGAAACCAGGACAAAAAACTTATGAAAATCGGACCCCTTCCCCTATTTGATCGAAGCACAAAAGGATTTTGACTTTCTCTGGTTCTTGCAAGAAGAATTGGATTTCTGATCTTTTCAAGGTCACCGTTTTTCAATTATTTATTGTTTTTCATCTGTTATTTCCAGTCTCTCATTTTGCGTAAGCTCGAGAATAAATAAATATAAAATTAATAAACGCCAATTCAATTAGGATCAAAGAAGGCCAGGTATTGTATTCATAGTCATAGATGTAGGTGGATGAACATTTAGCTTGTCGGTGAACACTGAAGAATTTATGCCTTCATGTAAAACGTGCTTTTATAAACAGGAAAGGACGATACATTTACTGTTTCCTAAGCAAGCCGGCTAGAAATGGTTCTTGAAGGCTCTGCTAATTGGCAGTACTATCACACACAATAGTTCGTTCCCTCCGCTGATCCAGTGAACACGAATCCGCGACTATGAAACCCCGAAGCAGTTGAACAAGTAACTAATGGAGCGTCCAATAGATGTCGCGCCGTCAGGCCAATGAAGGAGGTGTGGGAAGCAGGTATTTTTATTAATGCTTTATTGAGGCGTATGGTTTCTGCTGAGCAATGATATCTATACCATTTGTAGTTCAAGAATGATTGTGTGTAGTTATATTATGAGAAATATTTGGTAAGTGAAATATTGAATGGTTAGTTATTTGGGTGAACACGACTGGTATACATTAAATTTGGATATCCTAATTCGTAGTTGCGCACTTTTAGAATATATTCAATATTTCTGTACAGTAAATGTTGAAGTGCAAATAATCAATTTAGAACATTTTATCCCTGTTTATGCTTATATTATCTCTGACATTTGGCCACATAATCTTTGTTGGAGTCTGTTTTGTCATATGCTTTACCTAGTATATTTTCCTGTTTTTAACCATGCTTTTGATGCTTTTTATCATATTTTGATGCTCCGTAGTTATTCCCTACAAATCCTTGTATTTTGGATTTAATCTTGCAGTCTGATTCATGAACATTTACTTTTTTACTGAAACGAATCGTTGCTTTTTGTTTGAATTATGATGGAATAGGGTTAACTCTTTGATACTTGGTAGTCCAAATGAGAGCTTATGATCTCATAACTTGCACTGAATTGGATTATTATATTTTATCCTAAGGTAGGCCTTATCTCATAGAAAGTGAGGAATGTGAAGAAGGCTCCATTTTAATTACCTTTTATATGGCGTAATAACAAACAATTAAAAATGGTATCCAAAAAGGTATTTTCCAAAGGCCAGAGTTAAAATTTGTCAATCTAAGTGCTCATCTGTTGCTGCAAAAATATAATTATCCCTGTCTGTCTGACGCTCTTAATCCAGTAAACTAATTTGATAATGTTGAAATTCTGACATATATTTAAGTATAAAGACTTGTAGTAAATGAGATGATGCATTGATACCATAACAGCTATGCTCGAGGGACGTGCAGATTCACTTGAGTAGATTGCTGAACGAGGAAGAATAATCGGATTGTGGGAGAGTGGAGCAACAGTGGCGAACATCGCTCATCGAATTGGGAGAAGCGCCAAAATGGTAAGGAAGTGGATCCGCCGGTGGGAAAACGAAGCCTTGAAGTGGGAGGCCACGTGCAACCTTGCCCAGGACAGATGCCCTGATTGTAGCAGCTGCTGAAATGCATCCTATGAGGACATCTGCACGACATACTGAACATCTGGGGTTAAACTGCAATCCCATGACCTTGAGACGCAGACTCCATAAAGCCGGGATGCATTGTCATACCCCAGCATACAAAGGATGGCTCACTCCTGCACACAATGAATGTCACCTTGGGTCTGCTCTGGAACACCTTCCACATGACGAAATTACTGGAGAAATGTCATCTTTACTGATGAGAAGGTATTTCAGTCCGTGGGAGCATTGTTGGCGGCGGTCTAACACTCGCTATCAGGAGAATCACATACATCACCGAGCAATGAGTGGCGGTGGCAGTATCTTTCCGGGGATGGATGTGGGCATATGGTCCTGGTGAGCTTGTCAAGATCGATGGCCGCTTCACAGGAGAGAAATACATCGAAATTCTCGAGCAAGTGTTCCTTCCAACAGTTCGGGCTATGGCAGTTCCTGCTCCTGGTGTAATAAAGTTGGTCCATGAACAAAGTCCCATCCTCAAAAGCCACGTGGTGAGGGACTGGCTACAGAATCACCCTGAAATTGAAGTTATGGATTGGCCATCGAAAGGAGGTGGCTTGAACCGCGGCTACCAGCGTACCCGCCAGGCATTAGAAGCTCTAGTCAATGACCTGTGGGAGGGTGTCCCCACTTGTGTATGAATCTTGTAGATTCGATACCTGATCGTCTGTGTGAGGTCACAGATGCAGATGGAGGTTGGACATCCTACTCATTGTATATTATCATACTAATAATAATGATAAAGTATTGACACTAGCTCTCGTGTTTTTAGTTATGTTCCTTTTACTTGATTACCAGTTAATGCTAATGTTTTGGAAGATCATGCATATTCCAAAGGTTTAAAGTGAAAAGTAATATATATAGTATCTCAAAATTAAATAAAAAAATTTGATATTGGTTCAAAGTGATCTTCCAGATTGTCGGAAAAATGTGATGGTTTTTTTAGTTTAACATTTAGTCAAACTGAAATAAGCCTTAAATTTTGAATATAGAAGGCTTTGTAAATATCACTACTTTTAGTTTGTTATTTTGAAATAAAGGGAATTACAAAACATGCGGTTCATTCCAAGAAAGGAAGGAAAACGGATTAAGATAATAAAGTTGAGACAGAATAAGAGGACAGCAGTTAAGCAACTAAGGCTGGAATATTGAAAGGGGGTCCAAAAGGCAGAAAAAATAAGCCCTGATAGAATTAGTGGAGCTAAAAGCTGCAGCCTACGAATGGCCATAAACTAGGCAACTTAACTCGCCAATGCAAAGGTAGAAACTAGTGGTTCCTAACCCTCCCTAAGACAGGTCAGGGAACGGCAAGGACCACGGCAGTTGACTTCACAAGAGAGAAAAGTTAAATTCCTACAATAGCATATTAACTCTTTTACACATGATATTTAGCTATAACTACATCGGCACTAGAAAACTACTTTGCTTCTTGAAACACAGAAATTGAGTTAAGTTATTTTCTGTTACAATGCAACTTGAAAACAAGGATGAAAATATCCTTAAGAAAGAAATATAGTAAAATTAATAATAACTGATATTTTGCAACTGACCTGTTGCTAGGAAGAAAATAAGAACACGAAGCTTCTTCACACCATAATCTAGAAAAGTCTCTCTCTCTCTCTCTCTCTCTCTCTCTCTCTCTCTCTCTCTCTCTCTCTCCGTATCTTTGTCTTGTTATATTCTGTGCTTCTGTCTTTCTCTTTTCCACTATGAACTTGTTATATTGGTGAAAGTATCTTAATATTTCATATCGTTTTAGTTACTAAAATTTAGTAAATAAAGAAAATTATATATAGCCGTAATTTTTAAGTGTTATTGCCCACATCGCCCGCCTTCTCTATGGAAGTTGGCCCAATCATGCATTATATAAATATATAGACGTGTGTCTGTGTGTATGGTTGCTACCTCAACAAAGTAAGTGAACTGAAAATTATGCTATAGATGTTTTATATATATATATAATATTATATATATATATATACATATTATAACTATATATTATATATATATATATATATATATATATATATATATATATATATATATATATATATATATATATATATAAAAGTTGGCTTGCAGCTTACAGAACACCACCGTTAACAAGTGTTGGTGAAAAATTTGTATCGATGGCGTGGACAGTCATGACTGTCATGTCAGTATATGATATAATAATCTGTAGGAAATGCTAATTCATAAATACTGAGTTCCTAAGTACTTTTAATTCTCATATTTATTTCACATATTTTCTTAAATGCACATTTTACACTCAAACCTAGTATCGTCAACAACAAAATGTTTGCGATCACTCACTTAATTAACGATAATAGATTATGGATATTTTACTCTATGCTCAAGAAAAATACCTGCTGCCCACTCCTTCTTCCTTGGCCTGACGGCGAGAAGTCAATTGGGCGTTATTACTTGTTCAACTGCTTCGGGGTTTCATAGTCGCGGACTCGTGTTCACTCTGGATCAGCGGAGGGAACGAACTATTGTGCGTGATAGTACTTTGCAGTGTCATAAAAATAATGGGCATACTGGCAACTGTATTTTTGACGTTTAGGATCCTGGGCAAGGACTACTTATAAGGGAAGCGTTGTATGCTTCAGTCAGACCAATAGATGGAGCCTTATAAGGTGAGTGTTTTCTACTTCACTCAGACCAATAGATGGAGCAAGCGTGCAATTACAAGTGGGGCGGGATTGTGGATTGGGTTGTGGGTGTGGGGGGTAGAAAATAGGGTTAATATTTGTTGAAGTATTTAACAGCAATGAAAACTGTCTTTAGATTAATGTTTGTTTTGGTGGATTGTATACGTTAATTAATTTGGTATTACGGAGAAGTTCGAACCTATGACCTGTTACCATGAGTCTAGTCTGTGAATTAAGAGAGAGAGAGAGAGAGAGAGAGAGAGAGAGAGAGAGAGTTCCATGCCTTCATAAACGACGTTTGAGGGAGACAGATATTGTCATATATGATTCATGTTGTGCATCCAGATGATACAACATACGATTTCAATATATATATATATATATATATATATATATATATATATATATATATATATATATATATATATATATATATATATATATATATATATATATATATATTATATATAAATTGTCTCCCATCCTTTTTCTTCTGTATTAAGAAGAAAAACCTATCAGGTTCAGTTAAGACGGAATATGAAAGTGAAACATTCGAGAAGCAATTTGGATACTTATGTCATCAAATTTTTTTAAATTTCAGCTACTGCTTATTTAAGCAGTTTAGTATATTTTCGTATACTTATGGCATTCAAATCTCCCAGAATTTACCCTAGTCCGGACAATTTTTTTTCTTTTTTATTCAATATTTACAAAAGATTACAACAAATCTAGAACTATATACACTTTCATCAAGAAAACATTCCTTTTAATTTTACAAAGATTCGGACAATATAGGAAATTTATGTAACCAATATTTGGTTATTGTTCACTCAATTGAGTACAATACTGATTACGACTTTTTTTTTTTGCCATTATCACTTTTGTTCTATTGTTGTCTGTCCAGTGATAAAGAGAAATGACAATACATCCCATTGTGGGAACTTATTTACATACAAGATATGTGACACATGGAATAAACTGCCACTAGAAGTTGTAAACAGCAACAGTGTCGAAGAGTTTAAAAGGAAAGCTAGACAAAATCATTAGGACACTGTGAATGAACATTAAAACCTGCTCCTAGAGATGAGTAAGCAAACGATGTCTCGTCTTTGGATGGACTGACAAGTCTTTGGGACATCCTAACCCTTGTAACTCCTTGTAACTCTAGAGGAGTACCAAAGACGCAAACACACACACACACACACACACATACAGAAGATAAGAGTTTCTTTGATAAATGGAGGAGAAAGCAGCCATTCTTGCCACATTAGAAACCACTGCTTTTATCGGATTCTTCATATTCAAATGAGGAAGTGGAAATTGTTCATCGCTAAACCTGCGTCATATTTCGCAATGTTGCAGAATACTCCGGAGGAGATCAATTGATAAGTGAATCTTATTCGAAGGTGAAGAACTGAGTAATCGTTTAATTGATTTGGTAGCGTCTGAAAGTAAAAGCTGTTGATCACTGACATCTTGTTTTGATGATTATAGAAAAAAAACTGGTTTTCCAATCACTGAGATGACATTATCATCGTGTGTGAGTCTTTGTTTCGGAATGTCTACCTTTACTTCTCTTAGCAAATTACATTTATTATTTTCTTATGTGTTCAGTTGGCAATGGACGGGAGTACCTGTCATCAGAATGGCATTGATTACTTGGCTCTCATTTTACGTGTAGAGATATTCAATGTTTGCAGAAATTTAACTGTCCGTCCGTATAGGTATGTAAGTATATTTGCGAATTCTTATGAAACTTGACCAAAATTCTTGAAACGATTCATAGCTGTATTAACCATCTTAATGATTGTAATCGTTAAAAGTAATTGCAGTCTTTCATCTTTCCTCAGTGAATGTTCATTGTCCATATACAATCAACATT
>NC_087205.1:13661220-13668720 GCF_015104395.2 Macrobrachium nipponense | reverse complement strand
CCCCCCTTTTTCTGTTACAGAAATAATACATACAAGGACTAATTGGTAAGGCAGTTTAAAATGACATAAATTATATCAAATTAAAATAACATGATACTAGATAGTCTAAAAAACAAGAAATGCACACACGCACATACATACATATATGCTCTCTCTCTCTCTCTCTCTCTCTCTCTCTCTCTCTCTAATATACTATACTATATATATATATATATATATACACATATATATATATATATAACTATATATAATATTATATATATATATATAGATATATATATATATATATTTACGAAGGATAAAGACTTGGTGGAGTTGATATCCTTAAAAAGCAAAGAGTCATTAATATGATAAGGATAATAATAACTCACTACGCCAGTTACATGTAACACAAATGAGAGGAAATCTCTCTCTCTCTCTTCTCTCTCTCTCTCTCTCTCTCTCTCTCAACCGCCTTATCATTTTATTATATGGCACTGCGCAGTCAGTGAAAATGCTATTTATACTCCTCTCTCTATACAGACATCGAAATGAGTAGGAAATGAACGGAAATGAAGCGAAGACAGACGCGGAGCATCTAAATTAAGATCTAGAATCTTCAAAAAGGAGCTGTTCGCATTATTTAGGCAGAATAATGTTAAACAAATAAATTTAGAATGAAAACCGACGTGTATGAGATTAGGTTTAGTTCCGGTAATGAAAAAGGGAATGAAATTATTAACTCATTTGCATTGTCTTATATCACTGTAAATTATTAAATACTATATATATATATATATATATATATATATATATATATTATATATATATATATATATATGAATAACTAGATCACGAAGTATATATAAAGTGATGCTATGTATAAATAAAGGTTTTGCCACGGAGGAAAATGAAAGGAAGAGAGCCAGTAATTTTTGATCTAACACGACCTTTACTTAGGCACAACTGATCATACAGAGCAAAAAGATAGTACAAGCCGGCCTAATATCCAGACTGACATTACCAGATTAGCATAAGGTCCATTTCAATCTACAGAAACGAGAAAACGACTGAGGGCAAGATTAGCGATTTTTAGGCAGCCACACCTTCGAGGACCACACACGTGGTCAACATATGATTCATCCTGAAAACAATACATTTTGAAAAACATCACGAAAAAATAGATTAAGGATTTAGGCACTGTGCCTTGTCGAGACAAATTTTTTATCGAAAAACAATGCATTTCATTTTGTTTTAGTTTAAAATGAGATTTAAAAAAATGTTTCAAAAAATTATTGACAGACGAAAATAGGGTATGAAATATAGCGAGGACTAGAGAGAGAGAGAGAGAGAGAGAGAGAGAGAGAGAGAGAGAAGAGAGAAAGGAATATATATATATATATATATATATATATATATATAAAGATATATATATATGTATACTTATATATCTATATATATATTACTATATATATATATATATACTATATATATATATACTATATATATATATATATATATATATATATATATATATATATATATATATATATATATATATATATATATATATATATATATATACACACACACACACACACACACACACACACATATATTATATATATATATATATATATATATATATATATATATATATATATATATATATATATATATATACGTATATATGTATGTTTATACACATCTTTTTCTTCTAACAGGATCTGATGGTGGCTCAAAATAGGCAATCCTACAATAATTCCTTTGGTGTGTATTTGTTGATCAAGCCACTCCTTGCCCCAGAAAGAAACAAATCACGTAATGTTGGATGACTCATACACCTACACTGAATGTTCATAAGCAGTATCGAATTACCATATTTTGTCATCCACCTCTTTCCTGTATTCACTCTTACACTTGTTGAATGCTCAGCCTATTCCTCTACTGATATTCCTGTTATAGTATCTACAAAACCCCTTCTTCTCCGTCCTAACCCTACACTCCGATACACACCAGTCTTTCTATTTTCTTACCGCTTCGGTTTTTTCAGAATTAATCAATTTTTTTAAATTACCTGGCTTCTTAACAACTGATTATTAATCTTACTTTGATAAAATCTGTAATCTGCCCATCAAATCAACTTTCTTTTAATTTCTTTCTTGAAGACTTCTTTTCATATTGTTTTTGTTTTGTAAATTATATTTCGTTTCGTAATAGCAAATTCCGATGGTTTTAGGAGAGATTCTGAAATAAATATTATTTAACTACTTCAAAACTAATTATCAATATTCATCTAACATACAAAAGGTGATCATCAAAAGTTGTCTATATGTCAACAACAGTAGTAACGCATCCTTTGAACATAACAAATATATCCTCAAATTCCCTTTGTTAACCTCTACTAAATCTAACCTTGCCAAGTAGCAAACATACTGTAGTATAAATAAATCGTTGCGCTTTCGTACAAAATTCACAATCACATTTCTGGCGGATGAAATTAGCCGGGCAAAGAGGAGAACTTGACTGAAACCGTAAACATCTTGAAGAAAATGCCTTTCGAGAGCTCTCATTTCAACAACGCAGCAAGGGTCACAATTACGAAATGAAAAGCTTTGTACCTGTGAGGATGCTGGAGTCGTTTGATGGTCTTCTCTGTTTACTTTGGCCGAGATAATGTCTCGCTCGTGTCTTTGAAATAAAAGAAATGAGAGAGAGACTCAAATACTCGTCTTCCTAGCGTACTGGAGAGCACTCTACCAAAATGATAAAATAAAAGGACTCCTCCTCGGCGCAAGTGTGTTTACAAACGAGTCAAGATTAAGGAGAATGAGACTCGTTGAAAAATGTTAAATTGAGTGACAGCATTGACAGAGGCAGTGAGAGCAGTTGGTCGGGGGGACTTCTACGGGAGAGAAAAGAATAGAATATTTTATGTAGGATTGATAAATACTTTTAACTGAGAAGACTCCAGTATAGTCCAGGAGGATTTACATTCATGGATACAACGTTTTATATGTATGGGGCTCTTGACAGCTACCATGCTGAGAGAGAGAGGAGAGAGAGAGAGAGAGAGAGAGAGAGAGAGAGAGAGAGAGAGAGAGAGAGCTCCCATGCTGAGAGAGAAAGGGGCAGAGCTTTCTTGCTGACAGTGAGAGAGAGAGAAGAGAGAGAGAGAGAGAGAGAGAGAGAGAGAGAGAGAGAGCTCCCATGCTGTAAGAGAAAGAGGCAGAGCTCTTATGCTGACAGTTAGAGAGAGCTCCCATGCTGAGAGAGAGAGAGAGAGAGAGAGAGAGAGAGAGAGAGAGAGAGAGAATAAGAGATTAAATACTTTTGTGTATGTTTTTTCAAAGGTCATAATTATGGAACTTCTTTCAAAAAGCAAGCACAATTAAGATTGCCCAAGTGTGATATGACAATAATGACTGATAAATGATACGGCCGAAGAGACATTCCACCTTCATAGTTTACATGAGGGCAAATGGTATGAGAGGCTACCCCGGGCTTGACGACGCCGCGTCTCTCCTCGGCGTTTGTTTAGGAAACATAATATATTAAACAAATTTTCCAGACGCTATAAATTACCAGATACTCTGCAAAGCCCCTCCCTCGTGCAATAAACCATCGAAGATAATCGTCAATATGAATCAAGTGAATTATCCAGAAAGACGAAGGGAATCATTTGATGAGTAATTGATGGTCATTCGGTTTTACGCTAATAAATTCATCAAAATCGTTTCTTGATTGACTTAAGTCTAATTTTATGAACAACACGTTAATCAAGGAACAAGGTGATCCGACCTCCAGCTTACTCGGAATGCGTGTAAAAATTTATCCCTTTATACATGAGTTGTAAACATTATGTTCCTAACTTTTAACCTAAATTAAAACATGATAGAATCTACGGTGACATAGAGTCTGGTTTCACTAGCGAAAATTTAAGTAAATAAATATAAAATTTTATTAGAAATAATTGTTCTGTACTGATTAACATGCACATTACTTACTTTTGTATATTTTTATTCCTATTCACAATGATCAATGTCCTATTATTAATTTCTTGTAACTTTAACTCAACGTTAAACACCTTTTTCAGATATTTCTTCCATAGACCTTTCCTACCCCTCACAAAAACAACAACAACAATAGCAACAACAACAAAGCAGTTTGCAGGCTTACTCTCCGAGTAAGCGAAAAAGGACAGTATAAGTTGCTATGACATCTTGGGTTACCCTAAGAATATCCATAGCTGAGCAAATAAGATGGGTTCTTCTTTAGAGGAGAAGAAAAATGAAAATAGCGAATTATATGCAATGAAGATATTCAAAGATATTCGATCTGAATGCAAAATCATATCTGCATTGAAGTAGAAAAGCCATATGGAACATTGACTTCGATATGCTGCTGGCAAGAAGTGGAAAACAGAAAGTCCAATTCGGGCGCATTTCAGTAAGCACCGATAATTTGCATGGCTTGAAATTCTTGCTCGCGGAATATTCATTCAGTTAGAGACAGAGGGACGTCATCTTCACAGGTGTGAAATTTACAGGGGACGTTTTGGACTCCAGACTGTAAACGAGGTTAATCCTGGGCTAAAATAATAATAGATTGTTCATAAACAAGTCACTTAATTTAACTCCTGCCACGTTTACTTTGCTGGAGTACTACATCAATGTGTAAGATTGATAACTGTGGATTTGTTTCTCCAATAGATTTATTTTCTAAGAAGAGGACTTTTGTGAAAACCATATTTTATATAAGTAGATACTTTAAAAAAATATATAGACATTAAAAAATGCTTTTTTAAGAGTTTGCGTTTCTTTATTCACTTTTATATATTCCGTGACTCGCAAAACTCGCACATAATATCTTGTAATTAAACGCTCCCAAGGAAAAGAGGCATATAGCCTGTATTACAGTCTTATATATTATTTGTTCGTGCAAAGCCTGCATATCCTACCAAATGTGGACTGAAGCAACTTACGAGCAATTAAAACACTATAAACTCGTAGCGAAATATTTTTCAATTGATCATTTTTCTTAAAACTCTTGAAACTAACTTTTTCGCATTGCCAGAGGAAATGTATTAAGTCTAATTATCTCGTAGAATTTAGTTGCAGGATATTAATAAAATATTACCGGAAGTTGAAAAGACTGTCAAAGTTTGCCATCCATTTGAGTACAATTAACCCTTTGCTACGATTTTTCTTATTCCATAAACTCTGCGTCTAACAGTGAGATATTTCTTGGGTATTAATAGTTGTCATCTACATTAGCATATATATTATATATATATATATATATATATATATATATATATATATATATATATATATATATATATATATATATATATATATATTGTAATAGCCACAATGCCCTCTTAACTTCAAAAAAATAATAAAATAACAAATAAAGATCAAATAATAATAAAGTTAAAAGAATTTCAGAAATTGAGAGGGCATTGTGTTTATTATAATTTCATATATATATATTATATATATATATATATATATATAATATATATATATATATATAGATAATATATGAATGTATGCATTTGTTGGTAAAAACTCTCTATCGCGAGAGTATATATAATGTTCTAAAGGGTCCACAATAATAAAAAGTGTTGTGAGTCCATATATAATTTTTAAAACTTTACAGAAAGCTTTCGAACCTTTCCCTGGGTTCATCTTCAGTCCAAATGAGCATTTGGACTGAAAATGAACCCAGGGAAGGGTTCGAAAGCTTATTGTAGAATTTTTAAAAATTATACATGGACTCGCAACACTTTTTATTATTGTGGACCCTTTAGAACAATGTATGTATTCATATCGAGAACGATATTTCATCAGATAATTGTATTGTATACTCTGTTTTTTTCCATCTGTCCTTCCGCCTGTGGTGTTTTTGTATGGTATCACTGCGTCCCGGGCTTTAAATAGTTACGGTATGTGTAAGTTTTAGGTAAATAAAAGGATATCTGGATGTACATTTGCAACTGAAAAGTTTTTTAATAATTTACTGTATGCGAAGTACACCGTTAATATCCGAAATGGTATATTATTATTATTGTTGAATGTAAGCTGAATGTAACTATCTAAAGCCCGGGACGCAGTGTTACCATACCGGAACACCACAGTCGGATGGACAGATGAAAAAAAAACAGAGTATAGTTAAGCCCAACTCATTACCCCCCCTTTTTTATAGTTTTTATACTGGCATATTAGACGTGAACATACAAATGGTTTTGTTATTTAAATTACTCTATGGGGGAATGCTGACTGACAAAATCCCTGAAAATATTTTAGTCATCCGGTTAAATGTTCCATATCCGCACTGCCTAACCAACCTCAATGGACAACACTGATCCCACAATAGAGAGAAAAAAAAAAAGTGTTCCATATTCTTTTTGTTGCTGAGTTCCGGTCAGTCGCATAAAAGTTTTGGCTTATATGCTCTCCATATTTATAGCTGCTCTGTTCGTTTTTTTTTTTTTTAGATTTATGTTTTGATAATAGGCCCTCCCTTCTAAACTACTAGGCTTACCATGAAAGTCATACTGATTTGAATACGATTTTTATGAATATTTATATCACAAAACTAAAAGTATAAAGGTTCATTTGTTTTATAAGTCAATAGTACACCGCCTATGGCTTTCAGAATTACCATGCAAGTCGTACTATTTTGAATACGATTTGTATAAATATATCACAAAACTCTAATATTATAAAGATCTATTTGCCTTATAAATCATTAATACACAGCTGATGACATTCAGAGATTATAAATATTTCTATAGTAATGTTCCGGCAATTCAGTACGTAGGTAAATATATTTTTATTAACTCCTACATAAGAGATACATTGGTGTCCTAATTGGCAGCCAACACTCGTATGATTTCTGTAATTATTTGTTGTAGGTTCATCACCTAATTATTATTTTCTGATTTCTTTAACATGAATTTTGTCTCAAATGCTAAGTCTTTTTCCATAATGACGAAAATGATTTGTTATTTGGGTGCACATCATTAAAATTTTCCATGACACCAACAACGCTCCTCATTAAAAACAAGTTAGAAATGCTCCGAAGCCTCTTCGGCGCAATCGAATTTTCTGTACGAAGTATAATACTGTGTAAAAGCATCAGCTATGACCGGCATTTCTTCAGTTGCTCACCAGATGCGGTACGTCAAGGGTGCATCCCACGTCTCCAGGAAGAGCTGCCAGATACACGATCGATGGCTAACTTTAACCTTAAATGAAATAAAAACTACTGAGGCTAGACTGTCACTGTTTGGTATGTTTGATGACTGGAGGGTGGATAATCGAAATACCTATTTGCAGCCCTCTAGCCTCTGTAGTTTTAGTTTTTTTTTTTCATTTTTAGATCTGATTAAGGTTCTTGTTTGTAACTCTACTATGCAGGATCAGGTTAGAAAATGTGAAGCCTAGCAACATTTCGTTCTTGCATAGGAAGCAAATTCATTCATAATCGCTTTATACGTCCCATTATATATCT
>NC_087205.1:13646220-13656220 GCF_015104395.2 Macrobrachium nipponense | reverse complement strand
GTGTTTGTGTGTGTGTTTGAGATCTCTATTTCATTTTTAACAAAAAAACGAAGGGTTTATCGCATCTATTGCTTATAGCCTCTCAAAGACTGCAACGTGTTAATAATGTCTCTACTTAATACCCGGCGTGTTGTGTAATTGCAGTTATATAAATCTGCATTTTCCTCCAATCAGTGCCTTCGAAATGCTCCAAGATACAGTTACTTGAGGCCCATTGGCCCTGGGAAACGGGTCAAAAGTGTTGTGCATGTGCTAGTGCTTTGCCCTCCCCTTACCACCAGAATTGTCATCCGACCAACCTCCAGCCGTCCCGCTAGGGACAACTGGTATGACGATACCTCTTCCGCTTCCCCGCCCCCACCCCCACAACCCCCCAAACCGCCCCCCCAACAAGTTCTGTCCTCGTGAGCAATCATTGCCTTTATACAGTGCTAATCAAATTGTTCCATCGTCGATTCTGTTATACAATCTGTCCGCGAAAAGACCTGAAACCAGACGTCTCGTTTTCTTCTCACTCGTGGATAATTCATCAACAACTTCTGTAAGCTAACCAGGGACTTTATGACTACATGGTCTTCAGCATTGTTAGGCAGTTGGTTCTACTAATCCTTCTTGTTCTAATATTTAGAGTTCTTCATACTTTTTTTTTACCTGCAGACTGTTATGAAATTCTTCTTTGAGTGATTATCATTCAAGCCTGTAAAATCAATATTTCAACAGGAACGAGTGTCATAATACACAAAAATGGAGAGGGGCGTTGCTGAGGATAGAGAAAGATTGAGAGTGGGCAGCGTTACTAGGATGAAAAGGTCAGGCCAAAGTTAAATGGCTCAAGACAGGGTCGAGGTTTCGGCTGCTGGAAATTTGTCTGTATGGGCCTTATCCTCTGTCCAAGCTTTTCTTTCCGTTACCTCACATCCCAACATTTCTCTTCCAACAAATTTATATCCGTTCTTGATGCAAAACCATTGTTCATTGACTGTCTGCTCCTCTTTGGATATAGCTTCCATAATTTCAAGTCTGTTTCCATATTGAGATGCGAAAGTGTCTTGATATTCATCTTCAAGAAGCGTTTGAGTAGCAATGACCATTTGGAGATCACTGATAACATATGTTCCTCTGTAACTCCTTAAATTCCAAAGGGTTCTTTTTTGACTCGATTAATAGCTAAGTGATCTGTTTGGTTTCTAAGGCTGGCATCTCGAGATGGCCTTGTATATTTATGAAGCCATTTTGTCAAAAATCAATAAATTATTTGCAGCACGAAAACTATTAAAATGAATCACATATTTGTTTCTAATCCCCCCCATTCCTTCTTTACCAGCACACCTGTCATGCCTTCATTGCTCCTATCAACTTCGGCATTCATACAGCCAAAACTAATTCTCATTTATCTTTCTAGTGTTTCATCTGTAGCATTCTGCAGTTCTATATAAAGATCTTCTATTATTTTCCTACGAGATTTTATTAATTAGTTTGCTTAACATGTCATTTTCTCATGATCATATTTTAATCTTATCAACAAGTACTCTAATTATGCCAGTTTCACAGTCGATTTGACATTCTTTATTTGGAATTAATATGTATATATATATATATATATATATATATATATATATATATGTATATATATATATATATATATATTATATATATAGTATATATATATATATATATATATATATATATATATATATATATATTATATATATATTATATAAGTGAAACCAGTACTAATTCAATTTCCGTGTAATTCCTTTTTAAGAATGGAATATATATATAAATGTATATATATACATATATATATATATATATATATATATATATATATATATATATATATATATATATATATATATACATAAGTGAAACCAGTACTAATTTCATCTCCATGTAATTCCTTCCTAAGAAAATCCCTTCCCCTTCAGAAGTTCAAGGAATCTCATTATAACAATAAATATCCGGACCAACTTCTAACCAGTTTTCAAAGGGCGGAAGTTAAACATTGGCCAATACTTGAAAGTTTGGGCTCTTTCCTTCAACGCCTCGACTTTCACATGGCTTTAAAAAAATAAAATAAAAATCTTATTTTCTTCAGAGTAGATGGCAACTTCTGTGGCCTGGCAGAATTTTAAGTTTAACCTTGAAGTAAAACTTAGATGTTTGTTATTGAACAAAATAGAAATAGAAATGGTTAAACTTATATATTTCATGTTGAATAAATTTTATGTTTGTTAAATAGATTTCTGCATTTTTACCAACAATATAAAGATTTGTCACCAAATTCTTGCTGTTTTAGACAAGTGTACTAAGGCACTTTAAGTCTTCCAAGTGAACTGGAGTGGGTGGATAGCAAGATAGGAGAAAGGAAATAGGAATGAAGGTAAAGTAAAAGCTTAAAAGTGCTTGAATCTTAGGCCCGAAAGGGCGGCGCAAACTGTCTCTAGTAATGCCGTAGCTACAGTGCGGTGCATGACGTGAATTAACGGTACCCCTAAATAAAGGCTTATGATTTATAACACAAACAAAAATTTTATTTCAAGGTAATTTTTATTGGTGTAACTCTTGTATTATGCGTTGTTATTGTATCCAAATAAAAACTTAAAACAAAATATGTTTTTTGTGCGTTTTGATTAATATAAAAATTTGTAATTATTTTATGGATAATTTTTGTTTATAACTCACACAAATACTTCAGCATTTTTCCTACACTGGCTTCCAATACAAAGTTGCTTGGCTTAAACTTCAGACTTCAACGTGTCGGTAATTAAATTAAGATCTAGGTTAGTAATACCGCTAAGGGGTAGTGAAGATGCCTAAACTTCGTGAAATTTAGTTCGACCACTTTCTTAGAATCTTTGAAATTAGTTGAAATATCTGAATATATACTATATGTGTGCATGGATATAAACTACTTTGTGCAATTTCAAGCAATTCTCTCTCTCTCTGAATCTTGTATATCTAACTCAACATTCAGTTTCTGAAACATCGTCCATTATACTAGAGGGCTGCAGTTTGGTATGTTTGATGATTGGAGGGTGGATGATCGACGTTGCAGTTTGCAGCCCTCTAGCCTCAGTAGTTTTTAAGATCTGTGGGCGGATAGAAAAAGTGCGGACGGACAGACAAAGCCATCTCAATCGTTTCCTTTTACGGAGAACTAAAAACATGTTGATGGGGGAAAGGTCCGGAGAGTGCTGAAAAAAAGCTCCGTGGAATCAACAAGAAAATATTATTGTATCGTGAAAGCTTCAGAAAATGTATTAGAAGGATATTGCCATCGTCCTGTAGGAAAAGAATTAATCATGTTGTTGTGTGAGTTTTTTTTATAGCAGAAAAAATGTACGTAAGTATAACGCAATATCATTACATTACTTAATCTGAAAATAACGTAGCAGTTTTTTCTAATCATTTATCTTCTCGTGTATTCCCTATTATTATTATTATTATTATTATTATTTATTATTATTATTATTATTATTATTATTATTATTATTATGAGTAAGGGCTACTTCAGCAGCGTTACACTTGTAGAGATTCTTCTCTCTTTTCCGAATAGCGGAAAATAGAAAATTTGGAAAATTTAATAAAGTATGCTTGAGAGAGGGTCTGCTTCCTAAGTACGCTAATATTATTTTTATTATTATTATTTCGGAAGGAGACCCTCTCGTATACATGTTTTGTTAAAAATGACTGCTGCTTCAGCACCAATAATCTTATAGAGTGTCTTCTCTATTTTTCCGATGTCGGCTTTCTCGTTGTTGCTTGTACTGGCAAGCAACGCACCAAAGGGCATGGTAAAATTCGGTTGAGTCGTTTGATTTATTATTGCTTATACAATTTTCTCTCTCTCTCTCTCTCTCTCTCTCTCTCTCTCTCTCTCTCTCTCTCTCTCTCTCTCTCTCCAACGCGACGTTTCCTCCTGATCCGCAGGACATTCTCAAGCGATGACTGCTAAGGGACTGAATTCGAGTGTTGTTGTTGCTTAAGATTAAGCTGGCCTTGTGCCAGCAGGTCCTTCTTCTAAATCGTGGTGTTACGGGCTCTCGAGCTCTCGAGTACGTATAGAGAACCTCTCCGGCAGGTCGAGTTTTCATTGGTTCCTGGGAAGGTGACTCATACGGCGAGCGTTTACGAGTCTTGCAGACCTTCTTAGGTGGGGGGTATCACTGGGAGCATCTTGATTAGCTTCTACCTGAGTGACGTCACCCCTGGTATTATTCTGATAATGTGCTTCATGTCCGGTGTTTGTTTCATGCGCTCTGGTACTTTCGTTGGGGGGGAGGGGCGCGGTCCTCCTTACGCACGTCGATATCAGGAACGCTTCTTGAGTGGTATTAATGGGAGGCTTTTGCTCGAGTATAAGCAGCGATTCTAGGAGGGCTCTCCCGATGATTTTGACATTCCTGATGATGTCGTCTCTTGTGATGTCTTGCTGGTGTACTCCAAGGGCGTGCTGCCTAAATCGCCCTCCTGGGCGTGACAGGAGATCCTTTTAGACAGGCGCATCGTCGTCATGCCGATGTAAATCCCAGGGTATCCTTGGGCGGGACATACGTATCGGTAGACCCCCCTAAAGCAGTCCAACGTTGTCTACCGATACGTAGGCCCCGCCCAAGGATGCCTTTCCGTTGGGGAGAGCCAGTTCTTTTTCTTTATGTACCTTACTTGGTCTGCTAGCCTCTGCTCTGTTTGGGGTTTGTTATTCCTCTCATTCCAGATGTTGACCAACCTTCTTCTATATCCTCTCTCCGTCGGGTTGCTTCTGATGTATAGCATCGCCATATTTCCGTATTTTCTTCTCTCTCGTCCATTTCTTCCTCTGGTTTGCTTCTGTAGCTCCAGTCTCTGGCTGTTGGTTTCTGTCATTGTGGTGGTCAATTGCTGGATGACGACCTCCAAGTACCTGACCGTCTTCCCCTTCAATTGGGTTGAATACCTGGCTGCCGG
Organism: Macrobrachium nipponense; assembly: GCF_015104395.2. Lineage (NCBI taxonomy): Eukaryota > Metazoa > Arthropoda > Malacostraca > Decapoda > Palaemonidae > Macrobrachium > Macrobrachium nipponense. Next base: position 13,651,270 of record NC_087205.1, on the reverse strand, counting down.
ACGAAGCTCCTCTGTTGCCACAAGTTCCATTTAAGTCGTTGTCCTTTAATCCTTAATTTATTTCCATCATTGCTGAGTTTTGCTATTTAACCCATAGCTGGACGCTACCCCATCAGGGATAGGCACTCATTTACAGCTGAGTAGACTGAGGAAATTATGGTAAAGATCCGAGGAGAGCAGTCACCCATCCAACGGCTGACCAGCCCCAATGTTGCTTAACCAGTCCATTGACGACCTAACCCACTCTGCCACTGCGCCACATCATTATTATTATTATTATTATTATTATTATTATTATTATTATTATTATTATTATTATTATTATTATTATTATTATTATTTTGAGCCACATACAATTGTTGTGAATCATTTATATTTCAGAAATAAAATAAATCTTGAAATAAAAATTCAGATTAACTTGAATGTCATGAAATATTCACAACCTGTTGATTCAAAGGTATATGGACATGAAAGCACTATTTTTTGAGACGTTACTCGTAATTTCAACGTTAAACTCCAAATGTTAAAAAAAAACAATTGTTTTTGCCAGATTAACATCAGCCTTAATTATGATTGTATTTACCCATTCACGCATTTATTACCGAGGAAATATACCACAAAAAAAGGACAAAAAACAAAACAGAAACCCTCTCAAGTTCGCTCATTAATGAGAGTTTAATATATGATGTTAAAAAGCCAGGCGAGAATGACATCAATTCATATGTCAAAGAGACGGGATTTTCAACATGATTTAAATGATCTTAGCAAAATTTAATAATAATAATAATAATAAAAATAATAATAATAATAATAATAATAATAATAATAATAATAATAATATAATAATAATTTGCCAGTGGAAATCGTACCCATCATCATAGGTGCCAGTGGAAATTACACCCATAATCATAGGATCATTAGGCACGATTCCAAGATCCCTGGAAAGGAATCTGGAAAAACTAGAGGCTAAAGTAGCTCCAGGACTTATGCAAAAGAGTGTGCTCCTGGAAACAACGCACATAGTAAGAAAAGTGATGTCTTAGGAAACATTTGTTAGACAAAAGGGGGCTATGATTAATAATACGTTTGATATGCCATTATAATGTGAGGTGCAGGTTCATCATTTTTAACTTCCCATGGAGACAGAGTCCAAAGCAATGACCTAGAGAATGCTGATATCTCTTTTTGGGTGGTGTGATGTTAAAGTTCCTTACTTAAGCATATCAGTGTCGTGAGGCTATTGTTCAAGGTGCCTTTGAAAACTGGCTGTGACCAGTTAATTGGGGCGTTGGTGAAGAGCGTGAATTCGTGTGTACGTGTGTGAACTATGTCCGTTGATAACAGCATGGTTTAGCCAAGAACTAGGGGGACAGCTACGGGAGAAAAGGCAGAATGCTGGGATAGCTCTGCGAAAGTTCTATTTGTTAAAGTGTGCGACGTTCCAGGCTGCAATGGGTGAGTTATTATAATTTAGCCAAAGGGATGGCTTGTTGTCTGTTTGACATTTTGTAAAGATGTTCCATTTCATTTGATCTTTTGACTTTGTCTTTACAATTGTGTGTGTGCTCAGTAGTGTGTTCCCTGTCTTTTAAACAGGCGGTTCTAGTGAGGGGGCCGAGTGTCCTAGTGAGGGGACCGAGTGTCCTAGTGAGGGGACTGTATTTTGGAGAAGAGACAATTGGTGTGACTAATTACTGATTAAGACATTTAAATACCGGGGGGTTATCTGAGTTAGTTGTCTGTGAGACTTGAACTGTTATCATTCCATTAATTATCTTGTAAGAACTTGAATTATTCAACTAATACCTTGCTTTGAATAAAATGTATATATCTTTTGCAACTCCGACTCTAATTTGATGACCTGATGGAATGGAAAGAGAGAGAGAGAGAGAGAGAGAGAGAGAGAGAGAGAGAGAGAGAGAGAGAGAGAAGGTTACGCCAGTGATCACCTTGAGAGAGAGAGAGTGGGGGAAAGACTGAGTGTAACCAGTTTGCCTAATGCTCAGGCTAAACGCATACCAAATATTAAAGCTAGTGGGTGGGGGGGTGCCGCCCTTCGCTGGTAATAGTTGGTGGGCAGCGGTGTTCGAACGATAAGGCCTTTTATGAGATTGTGGAAAATTGTTAAATTGTTAGATTTCAGTTGCTAAGTGAGAGGGAATGAGAAATATCCGTCCGTTAACTGTGGTAATGATATGAGAGAATTAATTAAACTAGAGTCATCAATTTTGCCCATAATGAGATGCCTCAAGAGGTCGGGCACAGTCAGTTAGAGCTGAGATCTTGTGAGTGCATTCCCGAGACGTCTGTGTGTGTGTGAATGATCGGTGTTTGCATTGCACAGACGAGATTCGTATGTTTATGATTGAGCAGATTCCGGGTTTTCTCTCATTATGAAGCGGTGAGTGTTACAAAATGTGTTTTTTTGGTCCTTTTTTTTTTTTGTGAGTTGTGGGATTGGTTTAGGATATCACATTTTTTTCCCATAGCAGCAGAAAATGACGAGTTTTTTTTTTTATTGGCACATGTTTAGAAGAGACGCATTCGTCTTTGTGTTGATATATACATGTGTATGAAAAGTTTTCCTACATGCGAAACTGTGCTTGAATTTCATTTTTTTTTGCTTGGACAAAGAACACCCACTCGTTCTTACGTGCTCAGCACAACTTCTGCTAACCGACCCAGATGGGTATTGCAAGGGGAGGGTAGTAGTGGTCTGCCTTGGGCGGTACTCAACTCAAATACTAGTCAAGGGGGGGTGTTCTAAGTCTCAGAGGAGGGTGAAGCTCTCTTTTTTTTTAGTGGGGGTGAACTCCTTTTTTTTTCTTTGTGTCGGGGTGTTGGGGGTAGACTTTGCCCTTGATAATGGATTTCCAATGCCAGGACATCAGCTGATAATGATTGGTTGATGATGTGAGATGCCCGCAGGGTTTTTTTTTAGAAAGAGATTTTCTTTCTCTTGAGTGAAGAGAAAAGGAAATGAAATGCATATGGATGTGGTGTAAGTTTTCCTTATGCTTTGGAAGGCAAAATTATAATGGGGACACAGTGATTATTTTTTTTTAATAGAGATTTGCTTGGTGTTGGAGAGATTACTTTAAAATGGTGCTGTGTGGTGCGAGTGGTGATGACTGATGTTGTCAATTGGTGATGCCATTGCTGAATGATGATGATACCCGGGAGTGGTAATGGGGTTGTATATGCCTAGTGGTGAGTGGTGCTGATTTTGGGTGTGGCAATATGATAAATACTGGGGGATTGGCAATATTAATGCCCTTACTTGAGATATTTGCAGGAGAATTATTACTATGGAGAATTCTTATTATTATTACTTGAGATATTTTACGGGGAGTTACTTGAGTAGAATTATCATTATCTGAGATATTTCATGGGAGATTATTTTATAATTATTACAGATAATTATTCTATGGAGAAATATTACAATGAATCATGGGAAAAGTTTTGTGGTTAATTATTTATTGCGTTTTTATGACTTTGGAGAATATGTCAGTAGTTCATGGGCGTTGAATCTGGCTGAATTTTGGTGAATTGTGCTGAATTTTGCTGAACCTTTGGTGAATTTTGTGCTGAATTTTTGGTGAATGGGCAAGCATTAACATTGGTGATGTTTTTATCCTAAAACTGGTGTTTTTTTATATATATATATATATATATACTAACGTGGGTGTTGTAATGCTATCAAGGTTGGTGTTGTTTTTTTTGTGAATTTGGGAGGTAATAACGACACATTTTTTTTTCTTTTTTATGAGTTCAGCAGAGAATTGCTTGACATCTACGTGAGTCACGGGGATAGTTAACAGTGCCTGGATTTTCCTTTTTTCTTTTTTTGGAAGTTAGCCATCGCTGCCACAAGTTTTTTATCATGGGTGAATTTGAATTTTTTAATGTCTCAGTCCGTGACTTAGAGTTATTGTTCGGGAACGTGTTTAAGATTTCAGCTGTTTGATGCTGTAGAGAGATTTATGGAAGAATTTTTGCATTTTTTTAATGCATATATAATGGCACTACATTTTTCTTTCTGGTTATTTGTGTTCCAGAAGTTATGGGTTTCTTGCACAATACCTTTGTTGTATTTGTGACAATTTTGCCAGAGATAGGAAACTTGGTTAAGTTTTCTAGTGGCCTATGTCGTAGTGCATATGGAGAAGTCTTTGCTTAGACACTTTGAATTTGGAGTTTTGTTATAATGAGTTGTGGCACATTGGTGATTTTTTCTAGAATTTCCTGGACAATTTCATTTGCCCAGTTTTTGCCTTTTTTCAGCAGTTATGCTAAACAGAGAGTTTATAGTTTTTTACTATAACATTGAGTATTCTCTGGAGAATTGGAGGTATATTATTTTGGAAATATAATTTGAGATATAATATATTGGAGATATATTTTTGGCCATTTGATATTTGCCTATGGTGGTGAGAGCTATGTTTAGTTCAATTATTTTGCAGCCATCTTTGTTGCAAATGGAGACACCATTTTAGGAGACATGGGGCAATATTTATGAGTGTGTCAGCTTGATGCTTTGAGTGCATTTTTTTTTTTTTTTTTTTTTTTTTTTTTTTTTTTTTTTTTTTTTTTTTTTGAGATGGAGTTATATTTTGTATTACCCTGCTTGGAGATTTAATATTTTTTTGCGAGACTCGTTTTATTCCACATGGAGTTATTGGTGAAATAGAGGTAAGTATTTTTATTTGCCGAAAGAGAGTGGTGAATATTTTTTTTTTTTAGGGGGGGGGGTTGCTGGAGTGGTGGTTTTATTAACACGTGGTTATTGGTGAAATAAGAGGAAATATGGTGGTGTGGTTATTAATTAAATGGAGGAAATATTTTTATCACTGGGGTGGTTTTATTATTAATATGGTGATATATATATATGTGGGTGGAATTAGTCTTTTGCAGGTGACCTTTTTTGTGGTTATGACTTTTTTTCCTGGAGTTTTTCGAGCCAAGGAAGAGTTCTGTGGTTCTTTTCGGTTTTGTGATTAACTGGAGGTGAGTGGCTTTACTACATTGTGGTCCTATGGAGATGTTATTT
>NC_087205.1:13628720-13641220 GCF_015104395.2 Macrobrachium nipponense | reverse complement strand
TAAAGTGTGAGGATAAACTGATGGGGGATGGAAAATGACACAGAAATGAAAAGAAAATTATAAGGTGAAATGTTTAAATTGGGAGATTTAAATTCTATTAAACTACACACACACACACACACAATTATATATATATTTACTTAAGTAAATATATGTTTGTCGATGATTATGTACTGTTTTTAATAATGATGGAATAGCCGTTTGACGTCTAACTGATAATATTTATTTTTTTCAGACAAGATGTCGTTAAGGTAAGCGAATGAATTACATTTTGATGCTGTTCTTGTATTGAAAAATAGGTCAGAAACTTGAATTTGTTAAAGGAATTTACACGAGGGTGTAAATTCCGATGATTTTTTTTTTTTTAAGTTCTAAGTGGATAGATTCTTACGCTCAATCGCTTTGTGGCAGTAGTTTGGACGATCATTTGTTGCATGAACTGCGTATTAGATTTAGTAAGCGTCGTTAATTAACTTTTTAGTGATGAATGTTTCGTATAACAATTGACACGAGTGTTAGTTGACAATTTTGAATTCTGAAGTTCGAAAATTTTAGTAACAAGTATGAAGCGCTAAAGGAAAGATTGTATGCCGCTCTCATTTTTATATTATAGTCGTTGTAACTCAGAGCATTAATATATATGAAACGGAGAACTAGTCTGTTTAGTGTAAAAATTCTAATCATTGGTATCTCATCACTAGTATAATCATAAGAGTATTTTGCCTTCTATCTTCCATTTTGTTTACATTTGGCGCTAAGGTCCAAGAATGAATAAAAAAAAATATCAGATGTAAAGTTAACCCATACATCGTTAGGGGCTTTCCTATTTGTTAATTTCCGTTTACACCATGTAAGATTTCCAGTAGACTGCAATCGGTAAATCGGTTTTGTTGGGTAAATGTTCATTCGGCTTGACCTTGAGAAAGCCCTTTTGCAGAGACTCGTTAATCTTGATCACGTCTATACTTCTGTAAAGACTTATATTTTCCATACGTCTGTTCCTTTTGTGTTATCAAGAGCCGTGGGACTTGAAAAGTACCCTAATTTCTACTTCACGTTGTTTGCATAGTAGTATTTAACAACTAAAACAACGACAACAACAACAACAAAAACAATTTGCATTAGCCGATGGATTTTACTTTTCCGTCATGCCGGCACCTTTACCATTATGTGCTCGTCCCAATTGTTATTTTTCATCGGTCGTCCATTGTGGTAACCGAACAATACGTAGGAAGGATGAAATCCTTTCCCCACGCAGATACCGAACAACTCTGAAAATTTTTATATCAGTTGTATTTCAAATATTTATCCTTTCCGTTTACAAATTCTTCAATTAATATTTAGCAAAAAATGGGATTCGCTATTTCTGGTATAACTGCTTTTGCATTGCGCAGTACAAACGCTTCATTATTCCGTTTATGTAATTTTCGATTATTTAAAATAGATGAAGTGACTGTATTTTGCATTACTGAAAATAGTTGAGGTAACTGTAATTTTTATTGTAAGAAACTTTTATCACCACATCATTTGTTGTTAATCCGTTTACCTTGTATCTTCCAACAATAGATTTTATCATTAAAGGGTCATTCTCTCATATAAAATACAAATTGTTTCATAATATTTGCTTAAATTGAATTGCGAACTCTTGATCTTCAATATATCGTAATTAGGGGTAATACAGGGGTAATATTGCTTGGATACCCAAAACATCAGAAAATATTTCCTTCTTCACTTTAATCCTTGTAAGCAAGAATCGTATTTATGACAATAATCCCAAGGTAGACTTCCATTCCAAGGTGCCTTTTCACGCCCTCCTGACCTTTCAGGGGCAAATTCACGATGCCCTTTGGAGCATAGTTGTTTGTTGTGGAGCTGGGTCTCATGTTTATCGACAGAGGATTTAGTGGGCGTGACTATTATGCAACTTCAGTGCGCTGACTCTGTATCTGGTTGCTCTTGAGAGAAAAGTTAATTATATTCATCACAAATTAGCTCCAGGATACTGTCAGTCTTTTGTTTACATACAACTACTATAAAGTTAGCACGATTGATATTGCAATAAAGCACCATTCAGATCCAATATCATCAAAAACATCAATAAAAGTAAATAAAAAAATAGATAAAAATCAAAGAAACGACATGTGTGCAAACGCCAAAACTATTACTCTGTAAAATTACTCGTCCTCTACTTATTGAGGTCATTTTTGGGGCAGTGGGGGACGAAGTCAGCACGGTTCCTCAAGATTTTTTGGGGTCGAGGGAGGGCCAGCAGTTGCTCGGTGCTACTTCTCCAGAAAGTATGTGTCGTAATCCCTTAACTGCTGCTTTATTATTACTCAAAGGTTTTCAGTGAAATATGGCGTATTTATTTTGATTTTCGTTGGTGAAACAACGTGCTATTTGACCGTAGATTTTAGCAAACGCCCTGAATAAGATGGAGGTTGGATCACACCTTGTTGCTTTTGACCTCATTGTGTAAGATAAGTTGCCAAAATCTGTCTCACCGATTTATTATTACCCTTTAACTAATTTTGCCCATCAGTTGGTTTCCGCGGTAGGCCGTCACTGTATTTCAGGTTTATGCCTGAAGCCTTTCAAGAGATCTAGTTAACTTAAGGTGTACTTGCGTGGGAATCATGGCCTAGATGACTTGCATCAGATAACCTACACCTTGAATATCCCATATACCTCCAAAACTTATTTAGTTAATTACTGTAATTCTAAATGGTTCACCTTTTTTTCTAATTTGTTGCAATAGCCAGATTGATACACGAGACTATAGCACCTGCAACCCACACCCCCCTTGCACCGCACATTAATGAGTATGTGACAGGATGTGCATGTGTGTGGATAAGCATATAAAAATGTTTTACGAAAGGTCAACAGTAACGAGGATAGCTCAAAATAAACTAGAATTATCTTTTTATACCGTGCCTCATTAATCATCCTCTTTGTCACATCAGGATTTTGGGAGGTATTTTTCGTGACAGCTGTGGCTGTTATTTCCGCACACATTTTTGGAACCATTTATCTTGTATCTTGTGGGCGGAGTGACCATTAAATATTCTTTTTTAATTTTACGTTTAAGAAGCGTTGTTAAATGGCTCGTAATATCAGTTCATATTTACGTCCCACTAGGAAATCGATAAAATATCAATACATTTATCATTTTTGCTCTGTCCATTTAGTATCTATATACTCTTACGACGATTTACATTATTTGATTTGATTTTTAGAGAGTCAGGTTCCCCTTCAACCTCGTCTCTCCCTCTCTTCCCCTCTCCCTTTCTCTCTTAATTCTTTTTATGCTATGTCTTTAAATTCTTTCTATTCACATAAACTACTCAGGCTCTTTTTAAAAATATTTCAAGGACTTTGCATCATATTTACACATGACTTACTGCTTTGCTTATTCCATTTTCATGAATCAGGCATCATATTTACAAATGACTTACTGCTTTGCTTATTTTATTCTCATGAATCATGTATCATATTAACTTTACACATGGCATTATTGATGATTAAATAACATTGACAGGATAATATTCTGATAATCTCTCTGTTTGTCTGTCTGTCTGTCTGTATCTCTCACTCTCTCTCTCTCTCTCTCTCTCTCTCTCTCTCTCCACACAGACAGACCGTAACGGCATCAGAGAATCGTCTTTTTTCGCAGAGCAGGCTCGGAGAAAGTTGTCAACACATCAACTTTTTAAGAAAGTTTCTTAAGTTTCGAGGGAAAAACTTCAATTCTTCTACGGTTTCTTGGTCTTTTTAATGTCATTAAAGGCATTATATCATGATTTAATTAGAAATGGAAAGCTGCTTACGAAAGGAAGTTGTGAAACTTTAAATTAAAGAATGTTTTTGACTTCTGCTGGCCGTTAATAAAGATATAGGACGAATAAGATTTTGCACGATTAAAATTGACGGTGAGATATGACAACAGAGAGAGAGAGAGAGAGAGAGAGAGAGAGAGAGAGAGAGAGAGAGAGAGAGAGAGAGTATAATCTCTTAATGATTTAATAAGTGGTTACATATAATGAAGATCCAACCTTTTTATATCAACATGTTTGACAGGCTAACTACAAGTTCTAAAATACAGTGTTTTTTCTACAAAAGTGTAACATTACGTTAGGGCAGAATACCCAATACCATAATAATTCCCCATGCATATGGGTGAAGACTCGACCATAAAACCTGACAGATATCGAAGAAAAATGGGAAAAGTTTAGCTTAGAGAATATATTCTATGCACTGCCTTTCTGGAGACTGACTTTACTGCTCCATCTGTCATCGTGCAAGTTTTCTCAAAAGGGAAACTTCGACTTGGGCAATTTTCCGAGCCAGATATTTCTTCTCATGAGAGCGATTTTGACTAATGTCTCAAAGAAACTAAGAGGGAACGCCGACAGTAGAGAGGGTTTCCTTCAGCCAATGCATTTTATGAACTGTGGCATGATGAAAGCCTCCTTGGCTACATCGTTAGGGTTCATTTTTGTCTAATAATAGATGCACGGCCCCTTGGCCAAGTCAGTTTCGTTTCTTAGTGGTAATATTTCAGAATATATGGAAAAACGAGTAGTTAACCCAACATCGGCAATGAAGGATATTGTTCACAGTTAAACAGACATGCGTTGATTACGGTGTCCTTTCAGTATATTTCGCATATCCCACCCCTTCCCATTCGCCTTCTCTCCCTCACCCGTCACAAGGTCCTTAAAATTAGGGAGTTTTTTTATGAGAGAACCTCGGAGGCCCATTTGCATTTCTCATTATCGATAGTTTCTTTATATACAATGTCAACTGCGTGTTATCAATGAAAAGGTTAATTTACGCTTATGTGTGGATACATATTGCAACTGACATATAGATTAATAAAACCAGTTCATAATCCCGACGGATAACATGCAAGGTTAACGGTTTGTCAAATAGTTCTAGTTTTCATTCCCATTGTAAAATCGAAAGTATGCAAACAAAATAATAAAAATGATTACATTAACTTGTAGATATAAATGAATTGATTCTGAATTGCATCTTTCCATCGCTATGCCATTTCTTGAATACTTACGTTTTAGTAACATATTATTTCGGCCAAACTTTCTTTTTATTTACTTGAGATATTTTTAAGAACAATCTAATAATGTGGATAATGCATAGCTGCTATACAAAATTCCTGGAAAAATAAAAAAGCGTCACAAATGCGGAAAACGAAAGCAAGAATACTTGATCAAAACTCTCCCCACAGTGTAAGGTCGGCAGAAATTCCTGTGAAATACGACCGTGAAGACATGACACGAGAAATTCCGAGAATTTTCTTGGAGGAATTTTTACACTTCACCTCGAACTCATTTTCCTTTTTTTTTTTACTTATTACTTGTTAGCTCATACTCCGATGTCTGTTTGCTTCAGCAGCGGCATTCGAAGGTTATGAGTTCTTTTATGTACAAAAAAAAAAAAAAATCTTAACATGATATGCACACCCTTTTTATCTTCAAGTTTTTTTTCTTTTTGCTTTTCTTCTCATTCTCCCCTTTTGCAGAAACGCTTTCATTTCTTACCATGGGACGCTCCTCTCTCTCTCTCTCTCTCTCTCTCTCTCTCTCTACCTTGGAACACGTGTGGCAGTTCGTTTTGCTCACAAATGAATAGACCAGCGTTCGATTCCCTGCATGGACTAGGGAAGAAACGTTATAGGCCAGGGCCCGTATTTATCAAAGCTCGCAAATCCTTAAGAGTACTCTTAACTCATTAAAACACTCTTAAAGTTATGAAAATTCTTAAGAGAATTTTACGAAGCCTCTTACGCGCTATGAGTACTCATATCTCAGGCCGAGATTTAAGAGTGGTGGAGGGGTCTCCTAAGTACTTAGGAGTTTCTCATAGCGGTAGTCACAGACTGTAAACATGGCAGACGAACAAGAACACCGCGTTTCGCCGCCATAGGAATTTTCATCCAAGACTGGATATATTCGATGTATGACGACAGTGAGTTAAAAAAAAGATATAGAGTTGATCAAAGTGGCCTCATGTATGTGACTGACTTGATCAGAGAGGCGACTGCCAACCGCACAGAGAGGTTTTCTGCGGTATCTAACATATGTCTCTCACTCGCTCTCAAAATTAATGGATTAATTAATTTGATTACATATATTGGCGCAGGATTAGACACGATGGGTCAAGAATGGAATGAAAATGAAAATCCTTAGAGCTTTTTTTGGTTAGTAGCGAGAGAGGAGCACTAGGCCTATAGTACTAGTGCTTCACCTCTTTCATGTCTCATTTATGTGTGTGTATATGTATATATATATATATATATATATATATATATATATATATATATATATATATATATATATATCTCTATCTATCTCTATCTCTATATATCTATCTCTTTCTCTATATCTATCTATCTATCTCTATCTATCTATCTATCTATATCTATCTCTCTCTATCTATCTATCTCTATCTATCTATCTCTATCTCTTTCTATCTATCTATCTACCTATCTATCTCTATCTATCTATGTCTATCTCTCTCTCTATCTATCTATCTCTATCTATCTCTCTCTCTCTATCTATCTATCAATCTCTATCTCCCTCTCTCTATCTCTATCTATCTATCTCTATCTATCTATCTCTATCTATCTATCTATCTCTATCTCTCTCTATCTATCTATCTCTATCTATCTATCTATCTCTATCTATCTATATATCTATCTCTATCTCTATATCTATCTATCTCTATCTATCTATCTCTATCTATCTATCTCTATCTATCTCTATCTATCTATCTATCTATCTATCTCTATCTATCTATCTATCTATCTATCTCTATCTATCTATCTCTATCTCCCTCTCTCTATCTATCTATCTATCTATCTATCTATCTATCTATCTATCTATCTCTCTCTACTCTCTCTATCTCTATCTATCTATCTATCTATCTATCTATCTCTATCTATCTATCTATCTATCTCTACTTTTGAATTCATCAATAATATACAGATCACAAGGTTAATATCATAATTAATGATTATATTGAAATTTTTAAATACTTTTTGTTTTTTTAATTAAAATAATGGCGAAAATCGTATATTCATGGATTTTAGCACTATATTTTCCGCTATTGTTAGCGAGATCTTCGCTTAAAAGTTTCTCCTAAACATACCGTTTTTCATAGCTAAGAGATTCTCTCAGAGCGTTGATAAAACACTCTTAGAAGTTCCTCTTAACTATGAGTGATTGAGTGACTTAAGAGAGAATATTTAGGAGATGTCATAGGAGCTATGATAAATACCGGCCCAGTTTCCTAAAAATTCAGTGTGTCTCTGTTGACCTAAGTAATAAAATATATTGAATGTTGCGGTGTGCAATTGGGGTGTAGAGAGGAAATAAAAAAAAAGAGGGAAGTGAGTAATCAGAAACTCTCTCTCTCTCTCTCTCTCTCTCTCTCTCTCTCTCTCTCTCTCTCTCTCTCTCTCTCTGTGTGTGTGTAGGTGTGATTCTGTGTGGTGTATGTTTGCTTTAAGATACATCTCGTTCATTTATTAACGTAAAAGGCATTATATGTAGTATTACAATGAATTTTATGAGGGACTGATGTCGTATACCTTTTAATTTAACGTAAAAGCTCTTTTATCTAAAGACTTGTTATTGAGAGTAATCATATCCGTTCGTGGAGAATAGGAAGACTAAATTTTCTTAGGAATCATTTAAATACGTTAACTTGCACGAAATTTAAGTCGGACTTGAAAACAGTAAAGTGTCGTTTGATCAAAATATTTTCTTAATCATTACGTCCATGTCTTCAGGAATTATTTACGTATTCCCGTCGAAAATAATTTGAACTGAATTTGGTTAGGTTAGCAGTGGTAGAAACTAGATTATTTGAACGAGCATAAAAAAATAGGCATACATTCCTAAAGATTAGTAAATAACACTATACGCTTAGAACGAAAAATATAATTCAGATGAAAGATGAGGAATGAAAAGATTTAAATCATCGTAAATTCCTCTTTCGCTTAAGATTCTACGATTTGCTGTCCGTTATCATGGGATAATTGGCGGACATGAATTTGTATATCAGTCTGCAACAAGATTTTTCACATTTACTAAAAATGTTATGTTTTAAGACCCCTCTTCTATAATAAAATAAAACCTCCCTTCCTTTAAATTAATAGCCTAGATTTTTAACAGCGGTGAAGATAAATACGATGCATGATAAAACTAAAACTATTTTTTCTCCAAGAAACCCGTATCCAGGTTATTTGTTTTCTCCTCGGAATGAATATCATTGCTTATTCAATATCACGCATTCTTATCTGGTAGAGCTCTTTATGCAGAGATAAATCTTTTCCAGGCGCCTCTAATGGTACCTTTTAAAGAATCCCTCAGCACCCAAGATTTCATCATGGTGAAAATGGAGTAGGATTTCGTGGGCATTTGCTTTCCATCAGACACAGGGAATAATATATGTAATTTTAGCGCTGCATTTTTCCTAAAGATTTTTGTGACCTTCACGCTAAACCGAGTGATGTGTACGCATAGATACTCATATTGGATATGAGTCTGTGAATTTTTATAACCTTCTATATGAATTGATTCATTATCTATATATTTTTGTTCACTCGGGGAGTAAGCCTACAAACTACCTTGTTGTTGATGTTGTTGTAGTTGTTCTTGTTGGGGGCAGGTAGGGGAGCTCTATGGGAAGCCTAAAATATCTGGAAAATGTGTTTCGCGTCGATCTAAAGATACAGGAATTTTAGGATAGGATATTTATGATTTAATTATTAGAAGGAAAATGTAAAAAATAGATAATATGCATGTTAAACAGTACAGAACTATTATTTCTAATGAAATACAGTGTATTTATTTTAATTTTCGTTGGTGAAACAATGCTCTATTTGACCGTAGATTTTAATACGCATGTGAGTAAGCTGGATGTTCAGTGCTTATCTTGATATTTCATTAAGGTTCAAGAGAAAGCCTATGATTACTTCCTCCCCTTAATTCGTTGCCCACTATGATGCATTGAGCATTTCTCCGTACATTTAATGAAAGGAAACAAACCAGTTTCCTCAGTTATGGAGCCTTTCCAAAGTGGAATATTGCATGAAGTATACAAGGCTCAGCTCATGAACAATCATTTCCTTCTGAGAAATGGTCTTTTGCAACTCTATTTTTTTTCTTCATTCTGTTATTCGTTCTTTCGTCTTGATTCTTAAAACTGAGATCATTCATGACCCGTTCTTTTCTTTCTCTTTGTTGTCCATTAATTTTTTTTCCTTGGTTTCCTTTCTTTCTCTTTGTTTTCCACTACTTGTTTTCTTGCTTTTGTTTTTTCTTCATTTTTATTTTTCTGAAGAGCCGCTGAGCAAGGATGCAGTCTACTTTATTCTTTGCACTTCTTTTTATTCCGTTCTTCCTTTGTTTGTTGCTGCTTCAGCACTCTGTGAGATATGCAAACATGGTGGAAGAGATGACTGAAGAAATATAACTTTTTATAGCCGAATAAACCTTTCATTGTGTAGCTTAAAACGTTCTCTCAACTGCGCCTTTACTGTAATTATATCGTTAGTTTTTTCTATTTATAAATGAAAGCATGTAAAACTAATATTTAAAAATTTATGTCAGAATCATTTTTATGAATCTAAGCTCAATGTTTAATAATTCACAGAAATGTACCAGCAAATTAACGTATAGTTTGTTCGCCTAAGTAGGCAATGCATTGCGTAGCGTTCTATGAAGAGAACACAATAATAATTGCATAATTGCAGGATTTCCAAACACCAGCTCAATTCTTTTTTGGTCAATATTTGTCGCCAAACCTTATTAAGCTAATTAGATTGGGTATTTGCTTATTATTTACACAACTGTTAATTAACGTTGTAACACATCCCCTGATATAAATCAACCCTTCTTTTATTACTAAACTGAATTAGGAGACTAATTAGAGTTTATATAAATGACTAGAAATAAAAAGAAATAGACTTAGACATATGAGCACTCTAAATTCAAATGTATTACGGAGCATCCTTAATGACAGCTATCATCTACCAGCTATACAGAATTTTGTGGCTTTAGAACAGTCACAAAGTATTGTTCTTTGGTCAACCAGTAGCCTCATGCCGTCTTAATGTTCAGAGCTCGTTCTTCACCCTACTTTGTTGTTGTTGTTGTTCTTATTGGGGGATAGAAAAGGCTAAAAAGGTCTGGAAAAGGTGTTTCGAATTGAGTTAAAGACATAGGAAATTTAGGATATGATTTTGATTATTTATTTATTAGAATGAAAATGTAAAAAAAAAAATAATGCGCATGTTAAAGAGTAAAGAAAAATTATTTCTAAGATAGGGTATTTATTTTAATTTTCATTAGTGAAACAGCGCTCTATTTGACCGCAGATTTCAGCACGCGCCTCGCGCAAGATAGGGATGGGGATCACGTGGTCTTTTTTTTTTTTTTTTTTTTTAGTAAAGAATAAGGCAAGAGCCAAACGTCAGTAAATACGTTCATTATTGACCCTAGTTTGCTTTGTAGATTTCCTATTTAAAGGCAAGGTTTCGTCGACGGATCGGAATCCATTGATGAAGATTCAAAGTAAATTAGACTCTTCGATACTTTGGCTCAAGAACGGATGCTGAAGGCTTTGAAGACGACTAGAAATAGAGATCACCTTCTGACACTTTTAGTAAATTTTTAATGCCAGGATGGTTGGCTACCTGTATGTCATTCACGAGAGAAAAGAGGAAAAACTGCTTTTATAATTACTCACTTGTTATATGTAATTTTAGATTACATAGATTCAGAGAGTAATCTGTAAGTATGTTCTGAAAGGTGATTCCTAAAGCTTTTCTAAAATGTGCTGCGTATAGGGAAAGTGGGGATACAGCATCGTGTGATGAAGTACGCTTTTTAAAAATATTATCGCATACCAGCAACAGATTACTTTAATGAAATAAAAGAACTGGATGTAATTTAAAGACAAAATCAATTGAATGACCTCTCTGGTTTATATGCGACACATTTGTCAGTTAGGGAACTTTGTTCCAATAACATTCCTCATTCAGTGTTGACGTTGGCTCGATATTGACTCCCCATCCTTTAGGATCGGCTGCGATATCCGTAAAGCGAATTGGCATTTCTGTCTCAGTGTAATGGATTCCGGTACGTCCAGTTTTTCCTTTGATTTTATTTGACCGTCCGAACGGTGACCGGTCACCACGTTGCCTGTTAACCAGCTGTTCTGCAGTTGCGCTTCATTGTCGTGAGTTGCTGATACGTTTATTCCTGCATTTTATGTTGGATTGTTTGAGCCTGTTTTCGTAAGCACTGAGAATCTGTATACGATTGCTATAGCGAATGCAATTTTCCGTAAATATAGCATAACTATCAGATATATACACTGATGAAGGTGACGAAAAGTTTAGTTAACTTAAATATTACATATAAAAAAATCTAGCATGAATATTTATTTATCAGCTTCTATCAATTTTCTGTAAATAGTATAGCATTGCTATCAGATATATACTGATGAAGGTAACGAAATATTTAGTTAACTAAATATTACACATCCAACAAAAAACTTAATTGACCTTGTCAATTAAGTTTGTTATATCTTTCAAAGTGACGGAATGTTTTTGGGTATATATTCAACTTTATTTGTAATACAGAAAAATAAACTCACAACTGAAACGGATATAACTGACTATGATAGAAACTGATAGATATATATTTATGCTAGTTTTTTGTTTGATGTGTAATATTTAGTTAACTAAATATTTCGTTACCTTCATCAGTATATATCTGATAGCAATGCTATACTATTTACAGAAAATTGATAGAAGCTGATAAATAAATATTCATGCTAGATTTTTTTATATGTAATATTTAAGTTAACTAAACTTTTCGTCACCTTCATCAGTGTATATATCTGATAGTTATGCTATATTTACGGAAAATTGCATTCGCTATAGCAATCGTATACAGATTCTCAGTGCTTACGAAAACAGGCTCAAACAATCCAACATAAAATGCAGGAATAAACGTATCAGCAACTCACGACAATGAAGCGCAACTGCAGAACAGCTGGTTAACAGGCAACGTGGTGACCGGTCACCGTTCGGACGGTCAAATAAAATCAAAGGAAAAACTGGACGTACCGGAATCCATTACACTGAGACAGAAATGCCAATTCGCTTTACGGATATCGCAGCCGATCCTAAAGGATGAGGAGTCAATATCGAGCCAACGTCAACACTGAATGAGGAATGTTATTGGAACAAAGTTCCCTAACTGACAAATGTGTCGCATATAAACCAGAGAGGTCATTCAATTGATTTTGTCTTTAAATTACATCCAGTTCTTTTATTTCATTAAAGTAATCTGTTGCTGGTATGCGATAATATTTTTAAAAAGCGTGCTCCATCACACGATGCTGTATCTCCACTTTTGATTTTGACATATTGCTCTTTATTATAAACTTCACTCATATAAGTTACG
>NC_087205.1:13598720-13621220 GCF_015104395.2 Macrobrachium nipponense | reverse complement strand
ATGAAAGTAATTTCTGTAAATTACTTTCAGCCGATTGATATTTTTCATCGATAACAGCAGAGCTATTTTAAATTCGAAGCTGTGCTCTAGGAAACGGTCTCTACACCCACTTTTCTGAAGCTTTGTTATATGAATTTGTCTGGAAAATGTCCATATGTGTTCATGTAAAGTTCCTGTCGTTCAGCGGTACTCATTGTTATTGTACTTCATGTTACTTCAATATCTTCCCCAATAACATTTTACTGCAGTATTTTATTTCTCTCTTCGGATATTCAATAACTCTCTCTCTCTCTCTCTCTCTCTCTCTCTCTCTCTCTCTCTCTCTCTCTCTCTCTCTCTCTCTCTCAATAAACTCCCAATTACAGGTATCGCTTCCGGGAAGCCATCTAAAACGATGCTTGCGCAAATCGACCGACGATTTGACATTCGTCCTTCGAATATGGCAGTTTGCTAATATTCAGTTTGTTATCCCTACTGATAACTAACTAAATATTAGCAGCTCAGTCATCAGCAGCTTCGTCATTTGTTAATATTTCGTGGGATGAGTTAAGAGGATTTTCCTTTGGCTCTTGATGAGCCATTGGCATTGGTTAAAAAAAACTTGATGTCAATTAGAAAAATTGAAAATAAAAGTATACATATATTTATGGCAAATATATATAATATGAGCATGTACTAATATAAAGTAATTGCTTACAATGAGAATAATAATCTATTAACTATAATTTAACATACAGTAATTGCGTAGAATAAGAAACGATTAGCTATTAGTTATACTTGGGCAGATTAAAACAATCATAGGCGAAGGGAAAGCTCCGGTTCATTGCCCAAAATCTTAATATCACTCAGAAGCAGTAATCGATGTTTTTAAAAGAAGCACTAGAATTATTAAGCATCTTTATACAACTTTTAGTGGAAATGTGAAACTGGATGTATGTGAAACTTTTAAAGTTCCGTAAATCCGTAGAAACAATACGTTCGTACAATCATCGGGCTGGACTTTGAAATGCTCAGCTTTCCCAGCATAATGGGAGGATCTTTTTCTGAATTTCAAAACCAATATCATATTAATAAGGAATTTCTGAATTAGTATTGACTATACCTCTTTATAAATCGTATTCTATAAACGGTAAAATTCTAGATAATGTAAGTTTCAACTGTCAATATAATTATTTACATTAGCCATTTACGTATCAACGGAGAATTGTTCTAAGTACGACATGTTCAAGACTTTGATTTCTTTGTTATCTGTAAATTAATGTAGACTGCCTACTAAACAATCACATGCATCCCCATAGACACACGGACACATCCATCCAAAGCTACGAAGGCCATTCATATTGCTCACATTGCTCTGAAAATAAGTATGGAACGACGCTTTTAGTAGAGCGGGACACTGTCAGAAAATCCATGAAGCAGAATGTGACAAGAGCGCAGCGGATTGCGTGCCGAAGCAGTTATATATGATAATTTGAATCATACGCGGAATGCTCTCCGGCAACCGCTGTTAGGAGCGCTTCGTACTTCATCGTATGAATCCCTGCGATATTCATCTGGGATAGCAACGAAGCAAAAGGAGATACGACGAATCACTTAATTTTTAGGATAATGGACCAAGGACTCAATTTTGGCAATATAAGTACGTTAACGAACGAATGTATATATATATATATATATAGATATATATATATATATATATATATATATATATATATATATATATATATATTATATAACTATAAATAAGTGAGTGCAGTGTTGGAAACTAAATACTCTTACAATATTTTGACTGGATGGAATTCAACAAGGTGGAGCTATAAGATACTAGTTTACCACCGATGCATACACACCACACAAACACACACACACACACATACACACACCACACAGCACACATATATATAAATTATATATATATATATATATATATATATATATATATATATTATATATATATATATATAATATATATATATGCAGAAACCAGGTACTATGTCGTACCTCTAAGTAAATGGGGATACAATCCACAATGAAGTAAAATCCTCTTGTAGTAAAATATATATATCTTGTACAGGATTAAAGCTTTCGACCATCAACTGTGGTCTTGTTCACTAAAATGTGAACAAGACCACAGTTGATGGTCGAAAGCTTTAATCCTGTACAAGATATATATATTTTAAACTACAAGAGGATTTTACTTCATTGTTGGATTGTATCCCCATATTTATATTTATAAATATATATGATTATATATATTTACTATAATTATATTCTTATATATCATATATATATATATAGCTAGATATATAATATATAATAATAATATAATAATATTTTATATTCGTTCGTAACGTGCTTCGTTGCTCTTTCAGATTAATATCGCTGGGATTCATATGTATCTGTGTGTGCTTGTGTTTGCGTATATTTTATCGCTGTTACATTCATGGTCTAAATGGTCCGAAATATAGAGCAACTCTGCAACATCCGTTATTTCTTATAACCGCTAAGACACTGCCATTGAATCATTCTTCGATGCCACTGATTCATCAGTTTTCTTATCCTTTTCTCGATCTCTCCCGTCGTTCTTTGAATTACACAACATTTTTATCACCCTGCTATCCACCTTTCTTGCCACATGAACGAACGACATCAAAGCACTATAACCCATCCTTTTACAAACATACCTTCTTATTTAGTCACAGTTTTAGTTTTCTGAAGAGTATTGTGCTGGCTTTGTTGGGTCCGTTCGCACTTTTTTTGTCCGTCTCAGATCTTCAAAACTACTGATGCCAGAGGGTCGCAAGTCGGCATATAGATCATCCACCCTCCAATCATCAAACATACCAAATTACAGCCATCTAGCTTCAGTAGTTTTTATTTTATTTGAGGTTAAATGTAGCTATAATCGTGTGTCTGGCAACGATATAGGCCAGGCCATCATCGGGCAGTGGTTACACGTGACTCGTGCAACGATATACTGACACCACCGAAAGATAAATCTATTTTCGGTGGCCTTGCTTAAATACGATGTACTGGAAACTCGATTGTGCCGAAGAAACTTCTGCGCATTCTTTGTTTCACATCACTAAGCATAAATAATGTTTCATGTCTACATCTTCTACATATTTGCCTTCATTTTCACTTAAACGTCAAGACACTAAAAAAAATAAATAAATAAATAAATAAATAGATAAAATAAAATCTTACTTAAAGCATAACCTGTGATTCCTGAGAGAAGGGGTTCTTAACCCTTTGATGACTCCAGACCACCAATCTAATTTCCCAGTAGCATTCCATAACCCCTTTGTGTAAGTCTTCTCAAGTCCTATTTGTTGACAGTATAACTTAAATGCACTTAGTTTAATACATATACTTTAGGTATGAATACTTAGGAATAGAACATACAAGAAAATCAAAAGCATGTAGTTTTATATAGTTATCTATTTACAAAATATACCCGTTTATACACTGACACATTAAAATCAAATATATATAAATATCCAAAGATCAAGTCCCATACCCTCAGCACGTGGTTCTCATAACCCTATGGATACCCACTGTTCAGAACCCCTACTTTAGCCACTCTTTTCTTCCAAAGCTTTTGCACACATTTTCCGTGACTCACCTCCTTCACATCCTAACACGATCATCATTTTACGCCAAGATGGGTATTTCAATCCTTTAGTTTTATTTTGTAACTGTGGCCGTTAACCATTAGCGTTAATTTTTCTAGTCAGGAATGTATTTTTCATAACTATTATGAGCTTAAAGTTGGAAAGTATTTGGAATAACGCAGTAGGCGGGAGTTCGTATGAATGTGTGTGTCTAATAGGTATAGTGACTTCTATTACAGTCGTCAGAACCTTACGTCACCTTTTCTGTGGAACATAATTCCGACCCATGTGAACTCTCTCGAGAGACTGAGAGCTTCCAGCCCTGAGATTGGCTTATCAACAGCCAATCAGGAGCGTCGTAAGGGCCTGGCACAGACATCAAATGCACAGCTCATGTGAATTTACTATAGTATAACTACTGCGTAGATCCGTTTTCTTTGAAACTGAGATTTCACGTCATTAACCCCTAATGCAGGAAGTAATGCTAGATCATTGCGTGCGAATGCCAGGTAGAAAACGAGCCTGATGAATTCTCGAGAGAGAAAAAAATAATACATTTTGCTGGTACGATTCCTTGAACGACCAGAGACTAATTAATATCACCCTTTACCGACGATTAATAGTCGTCATGACGTTAATTACACTAGTGACATCATACGTGCGTTAAGACCATATCTAGAATTGTGCAATGTGAAGTGCACCTGGTGAAATTACTGAGGGGCTACCTATTAATTTCATTAGCTCAATTATATTAATATGAGAGAAGCTGGTCTTCGTCATTTTCCGCTGGAATTACCTATTTCCAGCCAAAAGATTTTCCAGGAGAGGAGGACAATAGTAGTAGTAGTAGTAATGAGACCAGTAAAGATGATGCCTTTAATATTAAAAATCAGTTAAAAATGCCACGCTTAGCATCTCGCCAACGGCATAGAATGAACAATGAAGAGACTTTACAACTGTATGTATAACATGTAAGATCTCAAATATACCGTATCATGGTGTCCGACTGAAGTGGAGAGGTTGAACATTGCCAACAATTTCTGATATGAATATTAAAAAATAAAAAGGCGCGGTTAATGAAAACTAGGCCTTGTCAGATGAAATTGTAACTGAATTTCAATTTAATCAATTCTTTTGTTAATGAATGCACTAGGTGAAATGAGTTTTACTAAATAAAACTGCAATTCAAATAGGTAAAACATTTACTAATAAATCTATGAATAATGTTCTTGAAATTGTATAGAATTTTGTAAAACCTTAGGGTGAACGGATATTACAGTTTTAATATTCTCATGATGATTTTGCTCAATAAAATACACGGAGAGAGAGAGAGAGAGAGAGAGAGAGAGAGAGAGAGAGAGAGAGAGAGAGAGAGAGAGGCGAGTCGGTGTGATTCGTTACGCAAACAAACGGTTAAACTTGGAACAGTTGGCCATGCTGCTGCTGCTGTTATTCCAGTCTTGCAGCATTCCCATTCTGATTAGTACTGATAAACACACACACTTTGCCTCCAGTGTAGGCGTTCTAGCGGTTCCTAGTCTGATTTGCATTTGCATATTCATTTTTATTAGCAAAATATGCAACAAGAATAAATTCGTGTTTTTGAATATTTCAGACCTCACTATAACGCATGCATGATTCAGAGGCTGCTTCGCAAAAGTTGTCTCAGAAACAGTCTTTTGCGAAGTTTAATCTCTACTAAATTAACAAACCCTGAGAATAAAACTTCACCATTCTGTTTTTTGTGTTCACAGTTCCCGCTTAAGATTATTATTTTTTTTTTTTACTGGTATTTTTTCATTTATAGTCGCTCAAAGACTCGTGTGTATAAGCTGACATATCGCTTGAGAAGTCCATTAGGGAAAATACTTAGCTGAGATTCAAACAGTGTCATAAACACGGATAGAAAGTCCAAATATTTTCCTCCTTAAACACATCTGATATCACTGAGTAGCAATGAGAAAAATAAAAAAAAACCTTAAACACATCTGATATCACTGGGTAGCAAGGAAAATTAAAAGAAAAAAGAAACCTTAAACACATTTGAGATCACTGGACAGAAAAAAAAACGTTTCTGTGGTCTATAAAAATTAATCGATCATAGGTTTTATGATATAGCTTTTGCTATATCATACAGGAGGATGTGAAGATGGAGATACATACTACACGAGTGCTTCTCCTAGTCAAGTTAATATTACGGTGAATGAAATACGAAGAGACGGCTTCGAAATCCATTTTAAGCTATGGTCTTCAGTGCTGGTCTTTTATGTTTATTATTATCATTATTATTATTATTATTATTATTATTATTATTATTATTATTATTATTTATTATTATTATTATTATTAATTATTTTATTATGATATTATTATATTATATATATAAGTTTAATATATATATATATATATATATATATAACCTATATATATATATACCTATATATATATTATCTATATATAGATATATTATATATATATATATATATATTTTATATATATATATATATATATATAAATATATTTCTATATATACATATACATAACATAAGTATATATATATATATATATATAGATATATATACAAATGATATAAATATACATAGTATGTGTGTGTGCGCATACATAGAGAGAGAGAGAGAGAGAGAGAGAGAGAGAGAAACCTATGACGTAAGTGGAAATGGAGTGGGATGATTTAATCACAGGAGATATATGGGAGTGGCACTAACACACGAAAGCTGTTGTATGCAAATGATTAATTAATGTTGAGAGAACCTGGTACCAAATCCTTTTGGGGAAAGTGACAAAGCCAGCGGCCACTCGTGGCAAAACAATTTTATTTATGCTTCGGCAAACAAAGAGCTTTTGGAGATAAGCCAGGCCATGTGTCATGAAATTTTATAAAACGGACGAAAGCAAACCGATATTTTCCAGTTGCATGATTCATTGTATACACAAGGTTTCTTTTTGAAGTTTTTTTTTCTTTCTCCTGCTATTTGTTTACAGTATTTGAGATGTAGCAAGTAAAGACGACAATTATGATAATTACTGTCGAATGATATAAATTTAAGATTCATTGTTTCCACAACTTTCCTTTTTGGAGTTTTTATTTTATTTTTTTTTCTGCTATTTCTTTCCAGTGTTATTCGAGATTTAGCAAGTAAAGAACGGCAATAATGATAATTCCTGTCCAATGATATTTAGATTTAATAATGACGTAATCATCTTAGATATGCGTAACAGCAATAGTGCACGACGGTTAGCATAAAAGGCAACCTCATTATTCGTATTATGTCATTTTGCGTACAGGAATGATACATGGATACGCCTTCCGTCTAACATAGAGGGCTTTATTCTTTGGGATACGTTCGCTGTCAATCATCGTGGTCTTTGACCACCAAAAAAAAAAAAGAAAAAAAAACAAGTGAATATAAAATGCTGACAACAGAATAATGAATAATAAATTGTTGAGCTGTATCATCAGTACCATCATCATTATAACTACTATTATTGAAGTTATAACACTGGATGCTGCTGTAACTGAAGTTACAGCTTAAAAACGCTCGAAATTTCTGTATGTACTTAACTGACAAATAAAATAAAAATATGTGGCATGATAAATGAAAAGGTCAGAAACAACTCCGAAATAGATTAATAAACTGAAAAAAAAACGAATGATCATCAACGAAATGACTGGAATGGACTGGAATGGCCTCCAATTTCGCAGATACTTAAGAAAATTAATGAAATCCTAAACTAAAAATTCCAAGGAAAAAAATAATCTAAAACCCTAAAGGGATCAATAGATTTTACAGAATTTTATAGAATTTATAGAATGCAAACTGAAGATGAATTGAAACTGATGCCAACTATTCAAATATGTTTTGGGTTCTATTTACTCAGAAATGTATTAAATTCTCAGACAAAGTCCATCATTAGCTGACTCTTGGAATTCCTAATAGTGAGGAACGAACCTCTCCTGGTGCATCTGATTAAGCTAACAGTCAATTTGTAGAAGAATAGTGGTTGGCAACATTGGTGCAAAGCCCTAATTTAGCAGCTAATCAATTAACGACAAAATTTGATCGTTAAGGTTGCTAAAAAGGAAGGAAACTTAGCTGAACAATTATTACAATTCTAAGACATAAAAGAGGGAGAATATAAGATCTGCCATTTAAATGAATCATTGGTTAGAAACGGCCTTTGCATGAAAGGAACGAATAATGATATAAATATCAAGGTTGGTATTAATCCACGGAAACTGGATATATGAAACCTTTCCCCAGATCTAATATGTGCTGGAAACGGATCGCCTCCCTTTCATTTTGCGAGCGACCCTTTTTATGTTTCGAAGACGAGAGGTATTTTTGTATTCCGTATTAAGGAACTCAAAGTAAGAAGCGGCTTTATAATAGAGGCCAGAATCCTCAGCACTGTTCGCTTCAGTCAGAATTAGGTTATATTCTCGGAGATTAAAAGCTGCTCTCTTCAAATCAACTTTATCACCAATAGATTCGAGGAATAGAGGAGACATGATGAATTTGTACTTATTTTAATAGGTCTTAAGCGACTCGTTTTAAGACGGGGCTAGCCCCATGGCATTAGGCAAACTGGCTGCAACCCTCCTAATGCTATTAATTATCATGTAAATAATTCACCATTTTGATTTCTCCTAAATAGAAGGTTTAGTTGATACTGTTTGCAAAGTAAACAAATTGAAAGTGCGCCGAAGTTTAAAACCATCAACTATGACTGGCAGCTCTCCAATTGCTAACCAGATACGTTAGAGTAAGGGTGCGTCCAATGGCTCCGAAAAGCGGTGCCAGATGTACGATGCGTGGCTAATTTTAACCTTAAATAAAATCAAAACTACTGAGGCTAGAGGGTTACAATTTATTATGAGTGGTGATTAGGGGGTGGATGATCAAAATAGGAAATTGCAGCCCTCTAGCATCAGTAATGATTGGAGACAAAGCCGGCACAATAGTTTTCTTTTACAGAAAACTAAAAAGCTAAAAATGAGTATCTCCAGACTATAATACTAGTTATCAAGTTATTCCTCCAGCTTCCAGCTTGGCTATTCGCTGACGTTACAGAATGTAATGACGTCATCACGAAAGCTTTCAATATGCATCCCTCTGTCCTTGTACCGTTGTGAGGAAATCAGCTGAATGTACGTAGGTGTCGTATGGTGGAAGAACGCTTCACAACTTAAATAATAACAACCGCGTTTCAGTTTCCCGATAAGTGATGAAAAGGGAAACGTTACCGAGAATATCGCTGGCAGGTAATGTAACAACACCGTCTCACCATTTCGAAATCGTTCTGCAAAAGCGAAGCTCAAAGGGGACGCGTTCAATGGAGGTCGCTTTCCTTTAATTCCTGCCTGATCGTGGTGACAAATTAGCACACGGTGGCAATTACACATATTTTGGGGCTATGCTTTTTGGCGGTTGAAAAACAGATTTGCTCGATGACGAAACCGAAAGTTTTTATTTTTGTAGGCAGGTGGATGGAGATAGGGGGAAGGGGTGTGGGGGGTAAGGTTGCGTTGGCATTGGTATAATGCTAGTTAATATTCGCGGGTAATGTGACTTTGAAATGGGCATTCACGTCAGGTGCAACGAATATTAGAGGGAAATTTCTATTTAATCAGTCTTTTTGTCCGATTCTTTCCATTTAGTAATGCTGATTAAATAAGGATTATTGTTTTCCATGAAATAAAGCACTGAAAAAAAGCTCACCCACTATTACACATACTTTTACTTTGACTTTAATCGACATAGTTCATGAAATTATGATTTTAATATTCAAGAAAAAAATACTTTAACAGGAAGAAAATGAGAATCATTAAATACAATAAAGACAAAACCCACCTTATTTGTGTCTGTATCTGTCAGAGAAAAATAAAAGGGAAACTAAAACTAATTCGAACTTGATAAGAGAGATCGAAGAACCTTAGGGCTCCACGTCGTCTAGTTGACACCAAAAAATATTCAGGTACTTCATTAAATTTACGATATTATTTAACTTGCAAAAAAAAACAAAAAATAGATACAATTTGACACATATCGGAAAGAAATATTTAAACAACTAAACTTATTTGAGGACATAAGCAATGATAATATTCTTAAATTTCCCTAGTTTATATGTTTAACTGACTCAGCCCAAAGTCCAAATGTTTTCGCTAATAATCGCTAGCCTGCTTTGTAAACAAATGACAATTCACTAAACCGACCCTGGATGAACAAGGCAAGATGGTATATTATCCGGGATTCAGTTTAATTCCACATAGGAAAATGAAAATGGTTTATCTCGGAAAATGCCCAACAGTTTCGTCCTTCAATGGACCTCTTCTGGTAGCGTTTATTAAGGAAATAAACGCTCTAAAAAGAGGTCCATTGGAGGACGAAACTATTGGACATTTTCCGAGATAAACCATTTTCATTTTCTTATGTGGAAGACAATTGAATTACCATTATCTTCGTGCCTAAAAAAGATTACTAGCACTATTATGCAGGATGTAATTTTACGAAAGAGGTAACCTTTACAAGATTTCCTTCAGGTTCTAGGAACCTACGAGTCCCTATTACATTGTCGTGTTAAAAAACAACATATGTATTTAGATAAGTATATTTTTTTCATTACATTTTCCTTTAACAATTTTGAGACTATTCACTTTCATCGTTAAGATGGACCTCATTCCTCCTAAATCTGAGAGACGGCATTTAGTCCTCTTGGTGTACACTAGATCTCGTGTATCCACCACCCTTTTCCAGGGGTCTCTTGCAGTCTTTAAATATTTATCGAACCCAGGAATCGCTGCTTACATTTTCCCATCACGTGGTTACTCTGCCGACCACCAGGTCATAACCCTGCGACCAAGGCTGCATTCTCGATATAATACGAAGACATTTTTCTGCAGACAGCATAAACGTTATCTCCTGTGTTTCATTTTAGCGAATTTTGAAGGATTTTCTCTTGGATTCTTAAAACTTACACAATGCTGACATGTACACAAAAATTTATCGTACACATATATAGCAGTGGGTTGAAGCTTGCAAGTATGATCCGTTAACCAGGGATTTTACGACTGACCCGGAAATTTTTGTAAGGTTTGGCTATCCGGCTGAATAATCTTTTCAAGAAGTCACCATGAAATTCCCACATTGCCACATGATAGGACGATGAACACATTTATTAGTCGCCCGAAATATGAACTCAAAAACCAAATTAAAAACAATTCAGAAATGCATCTAAAAGATACTGCTCAGATTTAGTGTTTATCTCCCATCTCCTTTTCGTGAACATGGTCGCATTCATCAATCATTCTGGAAATGTTGGAAAATATTCGATATTGTTTGGTGAATGAAGAAGGGTGAGTAGTGATATCATCAAAATGAAGGCGCTGTCTTAGGTGAAGGTACTATCAAGCCACTCAGGATTAATGTATACTATATATATATACTATATATATATATATATATATTATATATATATCTATATATATATATATATATATAATATATATATATATATAAATATATATATATATATATATATATATATATAATATATATATATATATATATATATATATATATATATATATATATATAATATATATATATAATTACAATATATATATATATATATATATATATATATATATATATATATATATATATAATATATATATATATATATATAGATATATATATATATATATATATATAACTTATATATATTATATAAATATATATATATATAATATATATATTATATATATATATATATATATATTATATATATATATATGTCATAACATATATATAATATATTAAGTAGTATATATATATATATATATTATATAATATATATATATATATATATATACTATATATATATATATATATATTATATTAATCCTGAGTGGCTTGATACAAAAACAAAAACAGCAACAAGCACTACTATATCATATATATATATATATATATATATATATATATATATATATATATATATATATATATATATATATATATATATATATATATATATATATATATATATATATATATATATATATATATATATATATATATGTAATAATTACATTTAATTATACAGATAAATTCCATATCTGTAAATAAAACCCAGGACCTAAGGGGTCATTGGTGAATTAGGAGCGTCCTACGTGACCATGTGAAACTGGACCACGCTGTGCAATGCTTGCAGTAGCTGGTTTGCATTTGGACAATATCTCATTTATGTAGTTTGTAAACAGCTCACAACACCTTCCACGGGAAGCGGTTGACCTGTTAACCCACAGCGGAAACTCATGACTTCCGAGCCGGCGGACTACTTATTCATTTTATATGTAAATCGCTGAGATAGCTAGTGTTCCGCTATCGACACGATGCTCATATATTGTTAGTTCTCTTCTAGTTACTAAACGGATCGGTCATCCGACCAAACCATCTCTCTACTCCAGTGATGGAGCTAAGAAATAAAGTTGTTATGTTTAAACATCATCCGTTTGAGTCATCTCCCTTATTCTAAAGAAGAACCAACTAGATATCACGTATACGAGAAGAGAAGTAGAACCCACAATGCTTACGAATAACAGTCGTAAGAAAAGACATACTATCTGTCACTGTCTAACACCATTATACTTAGTGGACAAGCGGGAGATAAGAAAATGGTGGCAGCTCAAATCTACAATTACACAAGAACCATATACATCTACCGAAGAAACAAATCATCGAATCCCAGCTATAAATAAAAAATAAACTGAGGAAACGGGATCTTCAATCAACATGCAACTGTAAACATCCTATGAATACAAAGATATGTCCTTCATCGAGACGAATTTGAGCATCAACATCGACGTTTAAGTGAACGAATGTCATCACATATCTCCAAGAATCAAAACCGGACGCGAAGCAGCATCGGACCATCAACGGGAAGAAAGCAACCATCATAGAAAACAAAGCGCTATCACAAGCAAGGACGTAGAGATTAGGTCAAGTGGAAGCAACGCGAGAGAGAGAGAGCGAAGCCTGTGACATCATCGGAACGTCAACATTCTTTCCCGCATATATACCAAAGCTAAGTACATTCTTTATCCATTCAGGTTTTTTCAGTGAAGTGTTGCACATCAAGAGTCGATCGTCCAGTATTCCTGGGGTGAGTTATCCGCAATCTTAATCTTCGTTCATTACAGGAATCAATCTTCAACTATGAGTTCTCGCCCGCAGATTCTTTTTTTCTTGTTGCTGCTAATCACTTTTTCTTTCAGGAGTTCTCCGGAAAATATCTTTATCACATTATCTGTATTAATATTATCTTTTTGGGGGGATTTTCCTATTATTTGCAACACATTTTTATTTTATATTGCATATGCGTTTACGTAGTGGTCATGTGTACTCTTATAGATATTTTGATAGGATCGTAAGGAATCGTAGTGATAAGAAAAAAGTAAATGTTAACATGGCAACTACTGTGGCTGGTTCTTCTGCACCGGGTAACCCCAATGTAGTCACTCTCGTCAGTGCTAGGTCAGCAATAGTCCCTTTTCAAGGTCGGGTCAATGGGTTCCTGCCTCAAAACGTTGAGTCATGGATCTCATCTGTAGACGCTCATTTAAATGCAAAATGCATCACAGACCCATCTGTACAATTACAGGAAGCCAAAAGCTTCATAGACTTTGCTAAAGGAGACGCAAGTGCATATCTGAGAGGTGTTTCTTTCCAAGAGGCGGTTACATGGGACGATTTCAAAGTTAGGTTACGTGCTGTATATGGCGGTGAAGAGGCTTTAGACGTAGTGCTGGCTTTAAGGAACATCCTTAACTAAGCCTCTATGACTCAGCTTAATGTTGTAGAGCGGGCGGCGGTAATTGCCGACCGGCTAAATGAATATCAGGTTAATTTAAGTAACTCCACATGGGTTACAAGATCCAGTATTGCCATGAAAGATTTCATACGTTTGATTTATCTGACGTATATGACAGTCATGTTGCCTGAAGATTTAGTGCGGTGTTTTGACAAAAAGCTACAGCCCAACAGTACGGAACTAGATGTGTATAAACAGATAAAAAAACACATGTCTAAATGTACTGACCTTGATCCCTTGTTTACTAAAGTTTTTGCAAAAAATGAGAATAAACCACAACAAGTAAACGTGGTCAATAATAATCAAGCTGCAGGGATGATTTGTTATAACTGTAAAAGACCAGGTCACATCATTTCAGACTGTCGGACGCATTTTTGTTCAATTCATAACAGTTCCACTCATTCATATAATCGATGCCTCTCGCGGAATCAACAGCAGAATCCTAAAAACATGCAAACAGTTGCCAATGAAAACAAAAAGAAAGTCTTCAGTACTTTAAAAAGAAGAAGGCGAACAGTAATGCTGTTCAACATCACAAACAAACAAATCGTGCTTCAAGTAACTCTTCCTGGGCCGTCTAGCCAGAACTCGCAAGGTCAGACAAATTTTCCGAGTGTGCAAAACAAAGCACATACCACGTAGTAAGCTCCAGGGGGGGAGAGGACGAGGTTGGGTCATTCACATCAACATCTTTTGTATAAAATAATCAATTTAATCAATTACCAGATCATTGTGAGGCAATCGATTTTCCTATGAAACACACGGCCGAATCCAAAAAATCAGTGCAGGTTCCCGTAGATTTGCAACAAATTCACGCAATTATAAGTCAAAATGAGTTACGCCCAACCTTACACGCAGTAAATTTAGAACACAAGTCATTTACGTTATTTTTTTATTCTGGTAGTCCACGTAATATCATGGATTTGCGGACTCACCATTTATTGTTTTCAAACTTCCCTATAGAGAAGTCCGGAGTAAGGCTCTCGGGTATAAGAAATAATGAATTAAATGTGGTAGGAGGGTAACTCATGTTTCAGTACAACGGATCGGTAAGCGCACGTTTTCCGATACCTTTATCGTTGTACAAAACATTGATATGTATCCCGCTTTAATTATAGGATACCCGTCTATGGGCACTCAAAACATTACCTTAGCCCCTGCAAAACACAGCGTGTATATCAAAGGAAAATTGTATAAGTCTTCTATCACCTTAAAATCACTTTTAGATAACAAGGAGACAACAAATAGGATAGTATCGTACGTTGAAGAACCAATCACTTGTCTCATGAATCAAGAAATAATCTATGCGACCCAACAGAATTCTTGCTCACCCGTAACATCAGCTTGCACGCAAACTCTCGAGCCGAACATAGCTTCGAACATATTAGTGCGTGTAAAGAAAACCTTGCCGGGATCTGAAATGTTAATCCTTTCCGACACTCTGAAAACTCACGGATTATCCGTCACACAAGCCATTTATACAGTTGGCTCACAACAACAATGTAACATCGAAGTCTGTAATCATTTGAATACCACTTTAGTAATCCACAAAAATCAACATATCTTGGATGTGGAAGTTTATAAACATCGCATTCTTACTGTAGCTGAGATCCATCACTCTCAATCAGTTGCGGATGAATCCCTTTTGCAATCTATAAAAAATATAATTAATAAGACATTCAAGAAGAAGAAATTCAGCTGAAATTTCTTGATCTTTTAACTAAATATCATGATGTTTTTTCCACTACGGATGGATCCTTAGGAAAAAAGGATGTCATAGAACACCAAATAAGGTTAAAAGACAAGCAGAAAGTTATCTATGTACCTTCGTACAGACTCCCTATGAAATTCCAGAATGAGATAAATGAGGAAGTAGGTGAAATGCTAAAGGAAGGAGTCATTAGGAAATCAAACAGCCCTTATAATTTTCCGTTAATAGTTGTACTGAAAAAAGATCGAACTTGGCGTATCTGCGTAGACTTCTGTCGCTTAAATGAGGAAACGATCGCTGACCGATTCCCAGTGCCATGTACTGACGATCGCCCGTTGCTGCTGACATGTCGCAAGTTGGAGAATACCTTGAAGAAGTGGTGGAAGGCCAAGCTCGACCTGGAATTTTTACAATACTGCCAACTGAACCATGTTACGCCGAACTTTGTAAAATTTAAGTTGTATAGACGCTCTCTTTATAATACCAAATTTTATCATGACTCTACCATAGCCCTGTTAACCATTGAGATTTGTAACAAAGAGAAACTCATTGAACAGCATATGAAACGCATTCAACCCTTGTACAATGAAATTCATAACAGTCTTACACTTATTGACCTCATTATATTTAACTGGTTACTAACTAAGGATTTGAATTCCTATATCGAAAGAATACAAAATACCCATAATAACAAACTAAAGAATCTGGGCATCTTTAAACCTAATTTTACGGGCAAAAGAGAATAATGGTATTCAATTTCTCCGATTACAACTTAACTAGGAAGGAGGAATTTCTTTTATCTTTTTGGTTGGACTTCGTTTTTACCTAATTAATAAACCCTCGTACTATGAATATTACCTGCCTTTTGAAGTACTTTTTTCCAAACTAAAGAACCTGCCTTTAAATGCAAATATGCCGAAATTTCAAACCGAACTATCTGCTTTTCCCCACACTAATTATAGCAAACTGAAAACTAGATGGGCTCCTTTCTTTAACAAAGATGATTTAAACACACTTCGTAAATTGAGTAAAAAGGAAGACCTGATATTTTCAAAACCAGATAAAGGTAAAGGAACGTTATTCTAAACAGGGTCGATACATTCATAAGATGCAAACTATTTTATCGGATGACTCTAAATTTCTGAAAATTGGTGAAAAGGATTTTAAACTCATTTTTAGAAACGAGGACAGAATCAACCGTTTTTTAAAGTCCCAAAAGGACAAGCATACAATTAATCAGGCTACTTACGACGAGCTCTTCGTCACTGGCTCTTCTTTTGGTGTCATGTATGGGCTTCCGAAAATACATAAGGAAAATATTCCTATGAGGCCAATCCTTTCGTCTTATACAACTCCAAGCTACAAAAATTGCCAAATATCTCATCCCTTTATTGGAAAGCTCTTTAATAATGAGCTTAGTCTTTCTAATTCCTTAGAATTTAAAAACAGTATTTTGTGTCAGGATTCAGATTTAATCATGGCTAGTTTTGACATAGAATCCTTATTTACTAATATACCCGTGGAGGAAACAATTGAGTATATTTTAGATACTATTTTTACTGATGATGAAAGTGTTCACCATGATTTTAACCGTTCTGATTTTAAGAAGTTGTTAGAGTTGGCAGTGCGGGACACTGCCTTTGTTTTTAATGATGAGGTATAACGTGCAAAGTTGAAGGTGTGGGCATGGGTAACCCACTGAGTTGCACATTCGCTAACATTTTTATGCACAAATTTGAGAGAGAACTGCTGAACAGTTGTCCCTCTTTTAAACCCTTATTTTATCGCCGATATGTGGATGACACTTTTGTTCTTTTTAAGGACCATTTGCACTGTGACTCGTTCTTGCAACATGCCAATTCTTTACATCCCAACATTAAATTTACCTATGAATTGGAAAACAATAACCAACTGCCTTTCTTAGATACGATTGTTATCCGTGACGACGACCGTTTTCACACAGGTATATTTCGAAAAGCAACGTTCACAGGCCTTGGTCTTAACTTTTATAGTTTTTGTTTTTTCAATTTTAAATTAAATTCGTTGTCTACCCTCCTCCACAGAGCCATGACATTAACTTCTGATTGGAGTCTTTTCCACAAAGAAATCGGAATCCTTTACGATTATTTTAAATCAAATTGTTACCCTCCTAATCTCTTTATGAAATATGTCAGGAAAACTCTGGAAATTTCATTTCATCCTCCAGCAGCAATACATTTGGCCCACAAACTCAAGTTTTATATACGATTTCCTTATATGCATGACACATCTTTTTTACCTCACTTAAGGAGAATTTTTAATCAATCATTTTCCAGCGGTTGATGTTAAGTTTATCTTAATGAACCCTAGAACGATCAGTAATATGTTGCGTCATAAAGAGAGATTACCTCCTTTAATGCAATCCGGCGTTGTCTACATTTATACTTGCTGCCGATGCAATAGGCAGACTTACGTTGGAAACACGCGCCGCTTGCTTAAGGTGAGATGTGATGCACATAGGGCATTAGTTTTCCGTACAGGGTGTAAACTGTCCAACCCAGAACTATCTAAACATTAGAAATCATGGGAAATTTTGTTAAAAATAGTAATAACCTATAAGGATTTAAGATATTGTTATCAAGTCCATACGCACATCACCTTCCAATTTCAGAATCTCTTGCTATAAAAGAAACTAGTTCCAACCTTGAACAACCACTCTTCATCTGTTCCCTTGTACATAGCTTAAACCAGGCCCTTCTTCTTGTTTACTTTCGATGCGTTTTCCATACAGCAACCGGAACGTCGTTGTTGAGACAAGGTGTCTTTTTTAACTATTCCTAATTTTAATAATACCTTTTCATTTACATATATATTTTTTATATTTCGTTTTATTTTATTTCATTATTTAGAGTAACTTGTATTTCAATGTTGTGAATTTCCTTGTATTACTTTATTCAATGGTGTTTTTTTTTTTATGTCAACAAAAATAATTTAATGCCTGTATTGTATATCAGTTTTTATCTTTTATTTTAGCCTGGATGATGAGACATTGGTCTCGAAACGTCGCAATGAGAATAAAGTGACATATGTTTAATGCTGTCTTCTTCAACGCCATTCTGATATATATATATATATATATATATATATATATATATATATATATATATATATATATATATATATATATATATATATATATATATATATATGCACAGTAGTGCTTGTTGCTGTTTTTTGTTATTGGTTGTTGTTGTTGTTGAAATAATCATTAACTAAGCAAATTTTTTTGCTAATATTTATGAAAGAAAACAAATTTTCCATTATTCATACCATAGGGGGGCACGGGACCAGGTGCCACCTCCCCCTCCTCAACGATTCCCGCGCCCCCCACCCCAGCCCCCCTCTCCGGCTTAAATCCACCTTTGTACAGGGGAACTGAATGACCCATTCATGCATTGTCTGTAAACGGCCCGTGTAATGAATAATACTAAGTCTTCTGCATATGAATGCGGACCATTCGTTACGCCTGCCTCATTCGGAGCAGAAGGAGTTTCGACAATGAATTATCTGAGCAATATATGTCAAGAAAGATTGGTCGAGAGGGTGAAAATGGCAGTAAATGAAGAGGGTGCGAATAGAGTGTTTAATAGTGTTAACAGGAAACAAGCATAACGGTTTGTTGAAGCAGTTTCCCTAAATTCAGAAACTTGCTCTTTCTCTTCGTCTAACAAGGATCGCGAGTCTGCTTGAAAGGAGCACGAATTAACTCACAGGAACGTGAGGAAACGTTTGGTACAAATAAAAGAGGCAATTGAAATAAACCGGGGTAAGTATGGCATCTAGTGCAGTGAGACAATATTGAATATTGTATTTTCAAATAATGTATTTTCAAAACATCGTTTAGATATAATAGGTTCATGGACTATAGCCACTATCTCCATATAAAGATTCTAATAATTCTAATGGCTGTGACAGTGTTATACAGCTGAGGTGACACTTTTAATTGCAACATATAGAGTAAAATAGGAAAAATAAGTTTTAAAATAATGACGTTTTTGGTAAAAATGTGTTTTAGTGATATTTCATCTAAATTAGTTGGAGGTAAATGACAGATATTTTGCAAATAACAAATACAAATCTGTACTTCGCAAAATCATAATTTCAAGAGGTCGAAAACCGTTTAATTGACCTCAACCAACATATAAATTCTTTCATAGATATGTATATAAATATCTTGGACTTCCTATATGGAAAATTAATTCTTTAGCAGGAGACGAGGGCAGCCCATACACATGAAGAATTTAAAGAACTAAATAGAAACAGTTATTTTATAGTAATTATAACAGCTAAAAAA
The DNA here is from genome assembly GCF_015104395.2 of Macrobrachium nipponense. Lineage (NCBI taxonomy): Eukaryota > Metazoa > Arthropoda > Malacostraca > Decapoda > Palaemonidae > Macrobrachium > Macrobrachium nipponense. Next base: position 13,601,668 of record NC_087205.1, on the reverse strand, counting down.
ATTATTCTTCTGTCTTGGCAAGGAGAAATGTACAAGTAGTAGTATTCTTGTTTAGAACAACAGTTCAAACCTCATATTATCCTCTCAGTAAATATGTTTACAATAGTTCGGTTTTGTATTTTTTCCACTAATTTTTTAATAACTCTTTACCCTATCGTAATTCCCACTTCCTTACTTGGGTCTCACTGTCCATCAATTATTTCATAGAACAACAACGGGGCTTTCCCCCGGAGTCCCTTTGAGGCAATTGTGTGTCTTCTTTGTTCATAATTTTCGTGGTTTTTATCTTGCTGTTCAACCACTCTAACTCCCTCTTATCGGCGCTGCAGCTGTAATTTCTTGAAATCAAATAAACAATATTACTCTGGAAAACGCCTAGAAAAAGTTGAAATAATTAATATATGTAACTCTCATGCCTTTTCAAATAAGAAACATATCAGAAAAAAACGTAAATAAAAAATGAACAAAATCTGAAGAACTAATGAATTTCGTAAATATGAGTTCATCTAAAAGTAGAAAAGAACTTTTTTCTATTGTTTTAATTTGAACTATTGGATTGCTTTTTATGGAAAAGTGAACTAAAGTTCAGGAAATTGTAATAATGAGAGGATGCTTGTTTGTGGCGATCAAAACTTCTCCCATCGACTTTGCCTAATGGTGATGACGTCATTAAACTTCAGGAACGAGGGCCGTGTTGAAAAGCTCCCAGTCTTGCATGATAGTTCCAGAAGATCTTACCGGCTTGCAAGACTGGCTTGCATGATAGTTTCCAGAAGATCTGACCGGCTTGCATGATAGTTTCCAGATGATCTGACAACTTGCAGGATCATTTCCAGAAGATCTGACCGGCTTCCATGATAGTTCCAGAAGATCTGACCGGCTTGCATGATAGATTCCAGAAGTTCTGACTGGCTTGCAAGATAGATTCCAGAAGATCTAACCAGCTTTCATGATAGATTCCAGAAGATCTGACCGGCTTGCGTGATATTTTCCAGAAGATCTAACTGGCTTTCATGATAGATTCCAGGAGATCTCACAAGTTGCATGATCATTTCCAGAAGATCTGACCGGCTTGCGTGATAGATTCCAGAAGATCTGACCGGCTTCCATGATAGTTCCAGAAGATCTGACCGTCTTGCATGATAGATTCCAGAAGATCTGACAACTTGCATGATCATTTCCAGAAGATCTGACTGGTTTCCATGATAGTTCCAGAAGATCTGACCGGGTTGCATGATAGATTCCAGAAGAGCTGGCTGGCTTGCAAGATAGATTCCAGAAGATCTAACCGGCTTTCATAATAGATTCCAGAAGATATGACTGGCTTGCATGATAGTTTCCAGAAGATCTAACTGGCTTTCATGATAGATTCCAGAAGATCTGACTGGCTTGCGTGATAGATTCCAGAAGATCTCACAAGTTGCATGATCATTTTCAGAAGATCTGACCGGCTTGCGTGATAGATTTCAGATCTAAAGGGCTTCCATGGTGGTTCCAGAAGATCTGACCGCTTTGCATGATAGATTCCAGAAGATCTGACCGACTTGCATGATAGTTTCCAGAAGATCTAACCGGCTTTTATGATAGAGTCCAGAAGATTGGACCGGCTTTCATGATATATTCCAGAAGATCTGACTGGCTTCCATGATAGTTCCAGAAGATCTGACCAGCTTGCATGATAGATTCCAGAAGATCTGACCGGCTTGCATGATAGTTTCCAGAAGATTTGACGGCTTGCATGATAGATTCCAGAAGATCTGACTGGTTTGCTTGATAAATTCCAGAAGATCTGACTGACTTGCATGATAGTTTCTAGGAGATCTGACTGGCTGGCGTGATAGATTCCAGAAGATCTGACTGGCGTGCGTGATAGATTCCAGAAGAACTGACCGGCTTGTGTGATAGATTCCAGAAGATCTAACTGGCTTTCATGATAGATTCCAGAAGATCTGACTGGCTTGCGTGATAGATTCCAGAAGATCTCACAACTTGCATGATCATTTCCAGAAGATCTGACCGGCTTGCATGATAGATTCCAGAAGATCTGACCGGCTTACATGATAGTTTCCAGAAGATCTAACCGGCTTTCATGATAGAGTCCTTAAGATTTGACCGGCTTTCATGATAGATTCCAGAAGATCTGACTGGCTTCCATTATAGTTCCAGAAGTTCTGACCAGCTTGCATGATAGATTCCAGAAGATCTGACCGGCTTGCATGATAGTTTCCAGAAGATCTGACTGGCTTGCATGATAGGTTCCAGAAGATCTGACCGGTTTGCATGATAAATTCCAGAAGGTCTGACTGGCTTGCATGATAATTTCCAGTAGATCTGACCAGCTTGCATGATAGTTTCCAGGAGATCTGACCGGCTTGCGTGATAGTTTCCAGTAGATCTGTCCAGCTTGTGTGATAGATTCCAGTAGATCTGACCTACTTGCATGATTATTTCCAGAAGATCTGATCGGCTTGGATGATAGTTTCCAGAAGATCTGACCAGTTTGCATGATCATTTCCAGAAGATCTGAGCAGCTTGCATGACTGGCTTGCATGATAGTTTCCAGAAGATATGACTGGCTTGCGTGATAGATTCCAGAAGATCTGACTGGCTTGTGTGATAGGTTCTAGAACATCTGACCGGCTTGTGTGATAGATTTCAGATCTGACTGGCTTGTGTAATAGGTTCTAGAAGATCTGACCGGCTTGTGTGATAGATTCCAGAAGATCTGACCGGCTTGCATGATAGTTTCCAGAAGATCTGACTGGCTTGCATGACCGACTTGCATGATAGTTTCCAGATCTGACAGGCTTTCATGGTAGTTTCCAAAAGATCTGACACCCTACCCTCCAGACATTCTCACCAGATATATTTTCTCCATTTTTTCTTTTTTAACAAATTTTTCAGGAACTGAATTGAAGTCACGTCCCTTTTCAGCTTCCTTTTTTCAA
>NC_087205.1:13588720-13593720 GCF_015104395.2 Macrobrachium nipponense | reverse complement strand
AGATATGAATAAATAAAAAAAAAATAAATTAATTAATTAATCAATTAATTAATAAGCGAATAAATAAAAAAGTAAACAAATAAATAAATAAATAAATAAATAAATAAATAAATAAATAAATAAATAAATAAATAAATAAATAAATAAATAAATAAATAAATAAATAGATAAATAAATAAATAAATAAATAAATAAATAATAAACAAAATAAAATTTTAATTTCGATCGAACGTGAAAGTTACAAAATAAATTTCTTCAAGATTGCCTTGCTCTTTTCACGTCCATTGCTTTATTACAAAAAAAGTTTCAATCCGGGAGGAAAGAATGAGAGAGGCAGCCAGAACAAAATCCGACGGGAAAACCGAATAAAGAGACATCGATGCAAAAAAACGGGGTTTCAGGAAACAAAACTGCCGCCATCGGTTTTCGATATTACTCCCTTTGTTGTTAAACCGGATGCTTTTAAGACCTGATTCCGTGAAGTCAGCTTTGGAAACGACGGTCAGGGGGAACGTCGAAGTTAATACTCCTCAATATCTACTTTGCGTTTCATCTAGTGTTAGCCTTAAGTACGTGCTAGTTTGTTCTTAAGACGTCCGTAACGTTTTTCTGCTTTTTGGGAAAATGTTAAATGAAATTCTGTCACATATGGTAGCTTGCTATATTATTACGAAAAGGCTATGATAAGGTTAACAAAGATGACAACGAATTCCTTAAATAATAATAATAATAATAATAATAATAATAATAATAATAATAATAATAATAATAATAATAATAATAATAATTATTATTATTATTATTATTATGGCTGTCCGTCCGTCCGTCATTCAGTCACGGCCAAATGGCTGGTCCAATGTGCATGAAAATTGGCAGGGCTTTAGTGGGGACACGTAAGATGGTTTATTATGGGGTTTTATCCTGCCTGAACACCACCCACCCCCCACCCTCCGAAGGGGGTGGAGGAGAGAAGGTATTCCCTGAAACGGAGCTGGTTCTGCGCGTGAAACGGGGATGGTTATACCTGTAGGCTTTGAAACTTTACGAAATTATCATAAATAATTTATGCCGACATATGACGTATCATTTGGAAAAAAATACACCTTTCCAGGAGTCTGGGATTGATAGTAATAATAATGATAATAATAATAATAATAATAACTAGTATTATTATCACTGTTATTATTATATTTATCATAATAAATGTTCGTGGGTAATGGGACATACACATATATTCAAAGTGCCTACCACCTGTATTTTAGACTCACAGACTAAGAGGAAATCATTGTGGATGTAGGTTATCAGTTTTTTTTTCGATTTAAATGTACTACTACACACACATTATATATATATATATATATATATATATATATATATATATATATATATATATATATATATATGTATATATATATATATATATATATATATATATATATATATATATATATATATATATATATATATATATATGAGTGTATATATATATATATATATATAATATATATAATATATATATATATATATATATATATACATATATATATATATATATAAAGATAAATGCCCCACGAAGGAAAATAAACGAAGGAGTCTGCAAGATCTTTCGACTTTAAAAGCCCTTTTCTGAGCAGTATCTGCTCAGTAAAGAGCTTTTAAAGTCGAAAGATCTTGCAGACTCCTTCGTTATTTTCCATCGTGGCATTTATCTTTATTATGGATTTATCACGTTCCTAACTTTCGTGATTCAGTTATACACACATATATATATATATATATATATATATATATAGATATATATATATATATATATATATATATATATATATATATATATATATATTACCTTAATAATAGCTATTCCCATCTACCGGGAGCAAGATGAATACAGGTCAAACACCGGAGATTGCTGCGAAACTTATGAATTTTCCAGCACGCTAGGCAATCGTCTCTCGGAACCTTAATGTTATAGTAAGCATTTCGTATGTCCTCCTTTCCAGTGATCAGCAGCATTGCCTATATGTTGAGGTAGCTATCCATTTGTTTGAATGTCAGCAAGCATGTTTATTTAAGTACTTATGTTCGTGTTCATGTATGAACTGCTTGATTCCATGAACCAACAGGAGCAAGTATCTTGTAAAAGGCTACAGAAAATATATATATATATGTGTGTGTGTGTGTGTGTGTGTGTGTAGAGAGAGAGAGAGAGAGAGAGAGAGAGAGAGAGAGAGAGAGAGAGAGAGTATAAATTCACTGTCCTTGCCAGGTCTACTCATAATTTGCACGCATTCCTTTGGAAGAGAATGTTGTCACACAAAGGGAAAAATCAGTTAGAGAACAGTAAAAAGTGAATCACCTCGAGTCACAAGGATTTTGGGTAAGAATTTCTCGCCTGAAATTAGGAAAGACAGTGAATCAGGACTCCTGGGAAATGACATTTCTTTGCTTACAGGGAAAGGTGTATGAAGACTTAGCCGCATAGAAAAAAACAGATGTAGGTTGACAACGAAGTTTAATACAAATATTGTCTTAAAAAGATATAGTCTACAGAGATTCAGTACATGTACATGTATGGTATAGTAGCAGCTTTGAAAGTTTATAATACGTAAAGGAGTTTCCATTGAAATTTACTTATTTTTTTACTGAATGCAATACATATATAATGAAAGGAATTTTGTTATAGCTTATAATATTATCATATTGCATTTGCGAAAATAATATACTAAAAAGTACGGTAGTCATGTTTAGTCTTATTTTTATGATAATGTTCTTTTAAATACCCATTAACATCGTTTAAAACTTTCTTTCCTTATGCATAAGAGAGTACCGGAAGAATTCAATTAAAAATACTTAGAGAAATTTGGTGATAACACTTTCGCAAGGAAAAAACTTAAGGTATTATTTAAGCTGCGAAAACTGTCTTCATTTTTTCTTACTCAGTGGGTAAGCATACAAACAACTTTGTTATTGTTGTTGTTGTTGTTGTTGTTGTTGTCGTTGTTGGTGCTGTTGTTCTTGTTGTTTTCGTTGTTCTTGTTGTTCTTGTTGGGGGGTAGGAAAGCCTAAAAAGGCCTAATAAAGGTGTTTTGTGCTCAGTTAAAGATACAAGAATTTTATCATGGGATATTTATGATTTATTAGTTAGAATGAAAATGTAAAGAATAATTAATGTGTATGTTAAACAGTACACAACAATTACTGCTAATAAGATATAGCTTATTTACTTTACTTTTCGTTGTCGAAACAATGCTCTACTTGACTGTAGATTTTAGCACCCGCCCCGAGTATAGCTGGAGGCCGGATCGCACCTTGTTTTCCTCCCATTTGTGGAGATAACAAGGCGTGCGTTCCGGTGAATCGTAAAAAATGAATGAATCTCTCATTCCTCACAAGAGCTTCGCACTGGTCTAATGAGTAAACAGATCTTTATTCCGGATCCTGTTTCTCTCCGTTTTAGGTCAAGGAGGAAAGACACCAGACTCCAGTTCCTGGAAAAAAAATTACAAAGCTTGTTAGTTTGTTTTGACAAAGAAAAATCCTGAGAGTAAGTCACAGAGAGAGAGAGAGAGAGAGAGAGAGAGAGAGAGACGCGAGGCTGTGTGATTCGTTGCGCAAACAAACGATTAAACTTGGAACAGTTGGCCATACTGCTGCTGCTGCTGCACTTATTCCAGTCTTGCAGCATTTGGGACGTAACTCCAGCAAAATCCTAAAGGTAAAAGGATCACTTTTATCATTGTTGTATTGAATATTCTTTTACGTGATTGCTGTCATCATAAAAAAATAACAGTCATATTTACATTATATTTCCTATTCGTTGTATAAATCTTGAAGGGCCTCCACACTAAGCAGTCACTTACGTTGTGTTGGTTTGTTTATAAATATCTATTTAATTTTTCTCCTTCATCAATTAGCTCTACTTCATATTAATTATTCTATTTTGTTATAACGACCCTCAAAAGAGAGATTCTTAGCATTGTTAAGTAGAAAGAAATTGAATATGTAGCCAATTTATGGCCAATGAATTTCCCTGAAATTACTGTATCAAAATGTTTTGTGCTTAAAACGTTACATTTTATGCTCTTACATTTTTGCTAGTGTTACATTACAGTTTTTATTGATATAAACGAGGCTCCTGTTAAATGAGAATCGGACCTAGAGTGAATATTTATGTAGCATAAAATATTCAGGTAAGTAAAAGCAATGTATTTTGTTCCAGCAAGAACATATTTAAATGTGATTTTAGGGTTACTTGAATGTTTAATTGAGTTGTTAATATTTCATGAGGGCGAAAAAATCATTTGAAACGGTAATGTTATAAGCACAGCTCTAATATTAATTGTTTGTTTCCTATCAAAGAGAGATAAGCTGAGTTAATCATGGGTTTCCGATTATTATAGCTGCCATTAGACAAAAATTCAAAATCTTTCATTAAAAAAAAGGTTGTTTAATTACGTTAGAATTAAGCACACAAAGTATTATGTATATTCTAGAGCCTTAATTTCAACCGTAGTAACGTTTGCCTTTTTAAGAATTTTTCTTCATTCAAAGACGCGAACATTATAAGTTTCAACGAAAAAGGTGTAGGATATATATTTTTTTCATTCATTATGAAAAGTACCTTGGAAAATTACAACTATATATATATATATATATATATATATATATATATATATATATATATATATATATATAGATAGATATAATATATATATGTATATATATATATATATATATATATATATATATATATATATATATTATAGATATATATTTATATATATATCTATCTATATATATATATATATATATATATATATATATATATATATATATATATATATATATATATATATATATATTATATATATATATCTCTCTCTCTCTCTCTCTCTCTCTCTCTCTCTCTCTATATATATATATATATATATATATATATATATATATATATATATATATATATATATATATATATATATATATATATATATATATATGAC
>NC_087205.1:13568720-13583720 GCF_015104395.2 Macrobrachium nipponense | reverse complement strand
CAACCAAATGTGACGCCGTACAGATGCCCTCATTCGTCATTTGCTCAGTTTGCTCTTTTATTTTTTATAATATAGTAAAGTGACGACGTCTCGGAAGTAAATTCTGAAATTGAGTTCAGGAAATTGACTTCGTAATTTTTTTCTTCTATTTATTTATTTATTTATTTATTTATTTATTTATTTATTTATTTATTTATTTATTTATTTATTATGTTTATTTATTTATTTTATTTATTATTTTATCTATTTATTTCTCTATTTATTTATTTATTTATGTATTTCTTTATCTTTTTATCTTTTTTATTTATTTATCTATTTATTTATTTATTTATTTTTTAACATTTGATTGCATAATATAACTAAACAAAAGGACATCATAAGAATAAAGTTAACCTCATTTGATTGCTTAGTCATCCCAAATGAAAAGGAATGCTTCGAAAATTAAAAATGCTAATGCCAATTAAAACAACTAGGCCAGTTGAAGGCAAAACCGAGATGAAGGCTACCTTCAATAAAACTAATTATAACGTTTAATCAGGATATTAGAGGTAATAGCCTTTCCCCCAGCTTTCGTGAGAAGAAAGGCCTAAATGGTAATTTATAATCGTTCGGATTGCTAAAGGAAGCTGATCTTGTCGGGTGACATTCAAAGTCGTTGATTGATTCCGTCGTAAGGGGTCTAACTTTGGAGATGATATTTTGCTGTACATTACTTTCGATTAAAGGGTTTTAGAAATTAGATTTGACGCAAATAAAAAAGGAGAGCGAAAGAAATATATGATAATTACAGATATTTGCCGCAGAAAAGCATTTAGTGTAGGAAGGCTAATATATCACCAAAGAATAAGGGGTAAATTTTAATTTAGTTGCTGCATCTTATCCTGGAAAATTATTGCAGACTTTCTTTTCATATCTATAATGTGAAAAACGCATAAACTTGGAAATCAATCCTTAGTGATTTGTATATATTCATAAATTCAAGAATAAGAGGCTATCACTAACAGGTTCAAGTAAGTGCATTAGTTTCTCTCTCTGTGAAGGTGAATACCCCAGCTTTTCAGTTATAGTCTATTTTCTTTATTAAGGGGTCATTTACATAGAATGTTAAGCAAATTTGGAGTCCGAAAAATTACTGCCTTCCACTAGTTTGTTAAAGTTTTTAAGAGCTGGTGTTACAAACCGAGAGAGGTCCGCTTCATGTTCGATATTATTACAAACAAAAAGAATTCAACAACAACAGTTGAAACTGGGGATACGAATATAGAAAGAAATACTAACACAAAAAAGGTTTATTTACAAGCTTACTAACAAAGATAAATGCAGAATAGTGTCTCCTTATTTACATAAAAAAGGTAAAATCTTACACTGCATGAACTGGGGGAACAGAGGTAATGAAAGTACTTGTCGACCAGTTTTGCAACTCGAAGCAATGGCTTCCCAAAAGGAGAACTCTAATTGTAGACGCCTTCTTGCCTCCGTATTGCAGAAAATAATGTCTACTCTTGATACCTGAAGGGCAGCAACTCCCCTAAACCTCTAGCAGAACGTTTCTTCTCTGAAGTCTTGCTCAACGTAGAAATAACTCGGTCGTCCACTCCTAAAGACGACTTGACCAGAATTCAACCAACTCTCGAGCGACTTTTTCTCTGATCCTTTGTCGGTTCCTTCTTTTATTATCACGCTCTGATAATCTCTGATCTCTGCTGCTGAGTCCTCATTGATAATCTCATCTGTGGCTCTTACTGATAATCTCTGATCTCTGTGATTAACTGATGATCTGCCTTCTCCTACTTCATCAGTCCTACTTATACGGTGACCTGGGGGCGTGGCCTACGGGGGAGGCGGAGCACGAACGTCACAGACTCCCGAGATTACTAGAACTTCTTAGAAGGATCTAGGTGAGGTATTGCATGAAAGATCATGGCGTTTCTCTCGTCTCGTCGGCGCCTGTCAAGTTCCACAAAACTCCTGCCGATTCTAGAACCATCATGAGAACAGGCACCTCCAACACATGCGCAGAACTTCTCAAAGATGCATTTTCCTTTCTTTTATCATTCTTTGCTATAAATAAAGCAATTACCATTACACGTCCCCCCCCCAAAAAAAAAAAAAAAAAAATAAATAAAATCAACTGGTTTTATTTCTAAAGAGAAACAGAAATTATTACAGCTGGGGAACAATTCTGCATAAAGCTTTAATCCAATGAAACACGCACGCTTCTCCACTCACACACTTATCCGTGTAAAAACAGAAAATGGTCATTAGGCTACTCATTCTGAAAACTCTAGAGAGGCTATTAGCTATCTCATTATCCTTTTCCCTTACTTTTTCCGTTTTCTGATCTCTGATTAAAACTTTGAAATGCTGAAACACCTCTTGCATTTTCTCAAAACTAATTTCTCTCAGTAATACTGTCACATCGAGCACTGGCGGTGGCCATGGTACGGTCATTCTTTATAATTCTTGAAGCAATTTTACATTCATTGCCTTTGCTCTACTCTTACCCACATTAATTCCATAATGTGCATTTCCCCTCTTCTCTAACACTGAAAAAGGACCTTCGAACTTATAAGGTAAAGATGGACCCTCTTTCTGGACTAGTACTAAAACTTTATCTCTTACACGGAAATTTGTCTCTTTCGCTCTAAGATCATGTTTCCGTTTAGTCCCCCCTTGACTCCCGTTCTCCTTTGCTAGTTGCCAACCATCTCTTAAAATGTTTTTATAATACTCAAGATTAGTTATGTAATCTTCTCTACCCTTGCTTCTAGACAAAGGTCCGACCATATTGATAAATACATTCTCAAAAGGTTCGCCTACCGAAGGAATATTACACAACGGAACTCTGGAAATTACTTGAATTGGTTTCCCGGCAATTTGATATTCATGACAGCTTAAAACATACCTCTTCATGGCACTTCTCATTTTAGGCCAACTAATAGACCTGAAAGTTTTATTTACTCCTAAATGTCCTTGCTTATCATGTGCTAACTTCAAAACTAGCTCACGAAGCTTCCTAGGAACCACTAATTGTTCGGTGATTTCCCCTTTACTACCTGACTTAGGATGAACATAACGACACGAAACTTCGTCCTTTAAACAAAAAGTTTCTTTACATACATCATCGAGATCATCATCTAGCTCACATTCAAAAATTTGGGTTAGTGTTTCATCCTCTCTCTGCAAAATGTTAGAGCCAAATTCATCACCGTAACCAGTACTAGATACCGGTACATTTACTACGTTACCCTCGACAGCTACACCTTCCGTTTGGCTATCACTGTCAACATTGATAGAGTCCAGTCTCTCAGCCACACTCATGCCAAGATCAACCTCGCCACCTCTATCACACTCATTCGAATCCACGAACTTACTCACGTTCGAATCCACGAACTCACCCTCGTTCGAATCCACAAACTCACTTTCGTTCGAATCCACTAACTTATTCTCGTTCGAATCCACAAACTTACTCTTGTTCGAATCCACAAACAAATTATGACCGTAGTCTATGTCTGTATCTAAACCTGACCTAGTTACTACCATTTCAGGCACTGGAATATCCCTCACAACAGGATTCACATTCTTGGATAAAGCTAAGTCATTACCGACAATAATGTCAAAACCATCCACGGGCAAATTGTCAACCACTGCAAGTTTCACTTCTCCTGACACTACCTGACTCTAAATTCAACTTCAACAAAGGACAAAGTACACAAGTGTTAGGAAATCCACCTAACATGACTTTTTCTTCCAAATTGATTTCCTCCCTGTTCAGCGCACTCTCTCTCCTAATCAGTGAGACAGCAGCTTCTGTGTCTCGAAGCAAGACTACTTCTCTCGAACACACTCCTCCAAGAGAGGAAACTATGCCTTCTGACAGAAATTCACCAAAATATTTCCTACTTTCTCTCATCACATCATTCCTACTTGATGAAAGGTTAACTAGAGACACTGGTTTCTTACCATCCTTCCTTTCTACTGCACAATTTCTCACTAAATGCCCTTTCCCATTACATCGGAAACAAGTTAATTCTGAGCCACTAGATGCCATTTTACTCTTACAAACCTTGGACGTATGACCAGGTTTTCCGCATGTATAACAGGAATAGTCACTTTTACTAGCATTGCTATTACTAGAACTGAAACCTTTAATGTTTTGTATTTTACCAGACGAAGGATCATTTCGTTTCTCACTAACACTCAAATTATGAGTTAGACTATATTCGTCACCTAACCTAGTTGCGCCTGCAAAAGATACTTCTCGCCTATCTTCTATATTAAGTTTATATCTCAAGGGATACGTTATCTTTGAAGTTTTCTAACAACACTAAGTTCTTCAAACCATCAAAATCCTCAACTTTAGCAGAAGTTAACCAGTCATAAAACAGCCTTTCTAACTTCTTACCGTATTCTACATACGTAATATTTTCATCCTATCTCAAATTTCTAAATTTCTTACGGTACGCCTCCTGTACTAGCCTATATGCGCTAAGAACAGTTTCTTTCATGATATCGTAATTATCACATTCCTCCTTAGACATGCAACTATACACAGTAAGTGCCCTACCACTTAAAAGACTGTAAATATAAAGTCCATGTTTCTTTAGGAGAACCTACTCTTTCCATTAACTTCTCAAAACACATGAAATATTTTGTTACATCTTCATCATCAAACTTTGGTACTAATTTCAGCGCTGCACTCATGCCTAAAGTATCAGCTCCGTTTTCGTTCTTGCCTGGTCGACTGTTATGAGTACTTACCCTTAACCGAGCAATTTCCAACTCATGCATACGCTCTTTCTCTCTCTCTTTCTCTTGTTGAATTTCTCTCTCAGCAGCTCTTTCCTCTCTCTCAGCTGTACTTTCATCTCTCTCATATTTTTCTCTCTTTTTCCTCTCAACATACTCACAGAAATCATTCCCCTCTAGGCCTAGGAGCTTACCCGACTCAATAAACTCTTCACCATCTCAGTCATTCTGGCTCTTTCTATATTCTCCCTGTTTCAAACTGTTAGTGCTATTCTAAGCAAGGTCGCCACAATGTTACGAACCGAGGTCCACTTCAGGTTTGATATATGAAATAAACAAAAAAAATTCAACACCAACAGTTGAAACTGGGGATACGAATACAGAAAGAAACACTAACACAAACAAAGGTTATTTACAAGCTTACTAGCAAGATAAAATGCAGAATGGTGTCTCCTATTTACATAAAAAAGGTAAAATCTTACACTGCATGAACTGGGGGAACAGTGAGTAATGAAAGTACTTGCCTACCAGTTTTGCAACTCGAAGCGATGGCTTCACAAAAGGAGAACTCTAATTGTACACGCCTTCTAGCCTCTGTATTGCAGAAAATAATGTCTACTCTTGATACTTGAAGGACAGGAACTTCCCAAAACTCCTGAGATTACCAGAACTTTTTAGAAGTTTCTTCGACGAAGTATTGCATCAGAAATCATGACGTTTCCTCACGTCACGTCGGCGCCTGTCAAATTCCACAACACTCCTGCTGATTCTAAAACCATCATGAGGAAACAGGCATTTCTCTCTTTCTTCCTGCTCATGCATAAACTCTTTCTCTCTTTCTTCATGCTGCATTACCAACATTTCTCTCTCTAGCTGCATTTTCATTACTTCTCTCTCTTGCTGCATTTTCATTGCTTTTCTCTCTTGCTGCATTTTCATTACTTCTCTCTCAGCTGCTCTTTCATCACTCTCATACTTTTCTCTTTCTTTCTTCTCAACATACTCACGGATATCATTCCCCTCTACACCTAGAAGCTTACCTGACTCTATAATCTCTTTCACCATATCACTCATTCTGGTTCTTTCTATATTCTCTCTGTTTCAATCCGTTATGGTGTCAAAATGTACTGGCAAAGGTCGCCACAATGTTACAAACTGAGAGAGGTCCGCTTCAGGTTCGATATTATTATAAACAAAAAGAATTCATCACCAACAGTTGGAACTGGGGATACGAATATAGAAAGAGCACTAACACAACAAAGATTATTTACAAGCTTACTAACAAAGATAAATGCAGAATCGGTGTCTCCTTATTTACACTGCATGAACTATGGAAACAGTGAGGTAATGAAAGTACTTGCCTACCAGTTTTGCAACTCGAAGCGATGGCTTCACAAAAGGAGAACTCTAATTGTAGACGCCTTCTTGCCTCCGTATTGCAGATAATATTGTCTACTCTTGATACTTGAAGGACAGGAACTCCCCAAAACCTCTAGCAGAACGTTTCTTCTCTGAAGTCTTGCTCAACGTTGAAATAATTCGGTCGTCCACTCATAAAGACGACTTGACCAGAATTCAACCAACTCTCGAGCGATTTTTCCTCTGATCCTTCGTCGATTCCTTCTTCTCTTATCACGCTCTGAAGATGTCTGATCTCTGCTGCTTGTAATGGTAATTCCTTCCTAGCAAAGAAAGATTGGAAAGGAAAACGCATCTTCGAGAAGTTCTGCAACACGGAGGTTTTTGCACGTGTGTTGGAGATGCCTGTTCTCATGATGGTTTTATTTAGAATCAGCCAGGAGTGTTGTGGAATTTGGACAGGCGGCGCGACGTGACGTGAGGAACGTCATGATTTCTGATGCAATACTTCGTCGAGAAACTTCTAAAAATTCTAGATTTCTGGTAATCTCAGGAGTTTTGGGGAGTTCCTGTCCTTCAAGTATCAAGAGTAGACATTATTTTCTGCAATACGGAGGCTAGAAGGCGTGTACAATTAGAGTTCTCCTTTTGTGAAGCCATCGCTTCGAGTTGCAAAACTGGTAGGCAAGTACTTTCATTACCTCACTGTTCCCCCAGTTCATGCAGTGTAAAATTTTACCTTTTTTATGTAAATAGGAGACACCATTCTGCATTTATCTTTGCTAGTAAGCTTGTAAATAAACCTTTGTTGTGTTAGTGTTTCTTTCTGTATTCGTATCCCCAGTTTCAACTGTTGGTGTTGAATTTTTTTTGTTTATTTCATATCAAACCTGAAGTGGACCTCTCTTGGTTCGTAACATTGTGGCGACCTTGCTTAGAATAGCACTAACAGTTTGAAACAGGGAGAATATAGAAAGAGCGCCTGAATGACTGAGATGCGGTGGAAAGAGTTTATTTGAGTCTCGGGTAAGCTTCCTAGGCCTAGAGTGGGGAATGATTTCTGTGAGTATGTTGAGAAAAAGGAAAAAGAGAAGAAAAATATGAGAGAGATGAAAGTACAGCTGAGAGAGAGGAAAGAGCTGCTGAGAGAGAAATTCAACAAGAGAAAGAGAGAGAGAAAGAGCGTATGCATGAGTTGGAAATTGCTCGGTTAAGGGTAAGTACTCATAACAGTCGACCAGGCAAGAACGAAAACGGAGCTGATACTTTAGGCATGAGTGCAGTGCTGAAATTAGTACCAAAGTTTGATGAGGAAGATGTAACGAAATATTTCATGCGTTTTGAGAAGTTAATGGAAAGAGTAGGTTCTCCTTAAGAAATGTGGACTTTATATTTACAGTCAGTTTTGAGTGGTAGGGCGCTTACTGTGTATAGATGCATGTCTAAGAAGGAAAGTGATAATTACATAATCATGAAAGAAACTTTTCTTAGGGCGTACAGGTTAGTACTGGAGGTGTATCATTAGAAATTTAGAAATTTGAGAAAGGACGAAATTATTACGTATGTAGAAAACGGTAAGAAGTTAGAAAGGCTGTTTTTTGAATAGTTAACTTCAGCTAAAGTTGAGGATTTTGATAGTTTGAAGAACTTAGTGTTGTTAGAAAACTTCAAAGATAACGTATCCACTGAGATAGGCGTGAAGTATCTTTTGCAGGAGCAACTAGGTTAGCTGACGAAGATAGTCTAACACATAATTTGAGTGTTAGTGAGAAACGAAATGATCCTTCGTCTGGTAGAGTACAAAGCAGTAAAGGTTTCAGTTTTAGTAATAGCAATGCGAGTAAAAGTAAATTCCTGTTATACATGCGGAAAACGTGGTCATACGTCTCAGGTTTGTAAGAGTAAATGGCGTCTAGTGGCTCAGAATTAATTTGTTTCCGATGTAATGGGAAAGGGCATTTAGCGAGAAATTGTGCAGTGGAAAGGAAGGACCGTAAGAAACCAGTATCGCTAATTAACCTTTCGTCAATTAGGATTGATGTGATAAGAGAAAGTAGGAAATTTTTTGGTGAATTTCTGTCAGAAGGCATAGTTTCCTCTCTTGGAGGAGTAGATTCAAGAGAAGTAGTCTTGCTCGAGGACACAGGAGCTGCTGTCTCACTGATTAGGAGAGACAGTGTGCTGAACAGGGCAGAAATCAATATAGAAGAAAAAGTCGTTAGGTGGATTTCCTAGCACTTGTGTTCTTTGTCCTTTGTTGAAGTTGAATTTAGTCAGGTAGTGTCAGGAGAAGTGAAACTTACAGTGGTTGACAGTTTGCCCGTGGATGGCGTTGACATTATTGTCGGCAATGACTTAGCTTTATCCAAGAATGTGAATCCTGTTGTGAGGGATATCCCAGTGCCTGAAATGGTAGTAACTAGGTCGTTTAGATACAGACATAGACTACGGTCATAATTTGTTCGTGGATTCGAACGAGAGTGAGTTTCATGGATTCGAACGAGAGTGAGTTTCGTGTATTCGAATGAGAGTGAGTTCGTGGATTTGAACGAGAGTGAGTTCGTGGATTCGAACGTGAGTGAGTTCGTGGATTCGAACATGAGGTGATTTCATGATTCAAAACGAGTGTGATAGAGGTGCGAGTTGAGCTTGGCATGAGTGTGGCTGAGAACCTAAACCTAGTCGTTGACAGTGATAACCAAGGGGAAGGCGTAGCTGTCGAAAGTAACATAGTAAATGTACCGGTATCTAGTACTAGTTATGGTGATGAATTAAGTCAAAACTTTTTGTATAAGGATGAGCTATTCAAGTTGCAGAGAGAGGATGAGACACTAACCAGAATTTTTTAGTGTGAGCTGGATGATGATTTCGATGATGTATGTAAGGAAACTTATTGTTTAAAGGACAAAGTTTTGTGTCGTTATGTTAGTCTTAAGTCAGTTACTATGAGATTCAGGGCCTCTGTAACACGGTTTTTTCGCAATAACTTTTTATCTATGCATTTCATAAATATAACGCTTATTCAGAATACATATTATATCAACACATAAATTTTGAGTGTATTCTGCACTACGTAGGTTGAATAAATTTGGTACTTATAATGTAAAGTGACCATTTTTTGAAGACGGGCCAACTTACTCAGAGAAAAGGTTTCGAACAAAGCACTCGTTACGTAACTTATGACATCATTTCTTCTCTTTCTCGATGGATGATTGGCTATACGTAACGAAGGCTAAACCTCTGGCAACAATGACATACAAATTTAAATACAAGCAAAGCAGTACACCTTTATGAACTCTGGAACCTCCCCACTGATAATTGTCATAATGAACAAACCAACAAAATATGTTAATAAATACAAAATACTTCCATTATTAGTCTAACTCCAAAATAAGTTTCCAAAGAAATTACAGTCTACTTTATAGGTCATAATCAGATTGAAAAGATGTAGGGAATAGTTGGTAATTACCAAAAACATAGTAGACAAGCTTGATTTGATAACTGCTATATCCAATGTCAAGCAATTTTTATTTATTGGCTATCTACCTATTTACTGACAAAAAATAGCCGGTACCATATATTGGCTTTAAACCTTCACCAATAATTATCGTCAGAATGGTGACTTCATGAGGCTCCACCCACTTTCGCCTCGTTATAATTTACAGTCAGTTTTTGAGTGGGTAGGGCGCTTACTGTGTATAGATGCATGTCTAAGAAGGAAAGTGATAATTACATAATCATGAAAGAAAACTTTTCTTAGGGCGTACAGGTTAGTACTGGAGGCGTATCATAAGAAATTTAGAAATTTGAGAAAGGACGAAATTATTACGTATGTAGGAAAAACGGTAAGAAGTTAGAAAGGCTGTTTTTTGAATAGTTAACTTCAGCTAAAGTTGAGGATTTTTGATAGTTTGAAGAACTTAGTGTTGTTAGAAAACTTCAAAGATAACGTATCCACTGAGATTAGCTTTATATAGAGGATAGGCGTGAAGTATCTTTTGCAGGAGCAACTAGGTTAGCTGACGAAGATAAGTCTAACACATAATTTTGAGTTGTTAGTGAGAAACGAAATGATCCTTCGTCTGGTAGAGTACAAAGCAGTAAAGGTTTCAGTTTTAGTAATAGCAATGCGAGTAAAAGTAAATTCCTGTTATACATGCGGAAAACGTGGTCATACGTCTCAGGTTTGTAAGAGTAAAATGGCGTCTAGTGGCTCAGAATTAATTTGTTTCCGATGTAATGGGAAAGGGCATTTAGCGAGAAATTGTGCAGTGGAAAGGAAGGACCGTAAGAAACCAGTATCGCTAATTAACCTTTCGTCAATTAGGATTGATGTGATAAGAGAAAGTAGGAAATTTTTTGGTGAATTTCTGTCAGAAGGCATAGTTTCCTCTCTTGGAGGAGTAGATTCAAGAGAAGTAGTCTTGCTTCGAGACACAGGAGCTGCTGTCTCACTGATTAGGAGAGACAGTGTGCTGAACAGGGCAGAAATCAATATAGAAGAAAAAGTCGTTAGGTGGATTTCCTAGCACTTGTGTTCTTTGTCCTTTGTTGAAGTTGAATTTAGTCAGTAGATGTCAGGAGAAGTGAAACTTACAGTGGTTGACAGTTTGCCCGTGGATGCGTTGACATTATTGTCGGCAATGACTTAGCTTTATCCAAGAATGTGAATCCTGTGTGAGGGATATCCCAGTGCCTGAAATGGTAGTAACTAGGTCGGGTTTAGATACAGACATAGACTACGGTCATAATTTGTTCGTGGATTCGAACGAGAGTGAGTTCATGGATTCGAACGAGAGTGAGTTCGTGTATTCGAATGAGAGTGAGTTCGTGGATTTGAACGAGAGTGAGTTCGTGGATTCGAACGTGAGTGAGTTCGTGGATTCGAACATGAGTGATTTCATTGATTCAAACGAGTGTGATAGAGGTAGCGAAGTTGAGCTTGGCATGAGTGTGGCTGAGAAACCTAACTCTATCGTTGACAGTGATAACCAAGGGGAAGGCGTAGCTGTCGAAAGTAACATAGTAAATGTACCGGTATCTAGTACTAGTTATGGTGATGAATTAAGTCAAAACGTTTTGTATAAGGATGAGCTATTCAAGTTGCAGAGAGAGGATGAGACACTAACCAGAAGTTTTTTAGTGTGAGCTGGATGATGATTTCGATGATGTGTGTAAGGAAACTTATTGTTTAAAGGACAAAGTTTTGTGTCGTTATGTTAGTCTAAGTCAGTTACTATGAGATTCAGGGCCCTGTAACACGGTTTTTTTTCGCAATAACTTTTTATCGATGCATTTCATAAATATAACGCTTATTTCAGATACATATTATATCAACACATAAATTTTGAGTGTATTCTGCACTACGTAGGTTGAATAAATTTGGTACTTATAATGAAAGTGACCTTTTTTGAAGACGGTCGGGCCAACTTACTCAGAGAAAAGGTTTCGAACGCACTCGTTACGTAACTTATGACATCATTTCTTCCCTCTTTCTCGATGGATGATTAGCTATTACGTACGAAGGCTAAACCTCTGGCAACAATGACATACAAATTTAAATACAAGCAAAGCAGTACACCTTTATGAACTCTGGAACCTCCCCACTGATAATTGTCATAATGAACAAACCAACAAAATATGTTAATAAATACAAAATACTTCCATTATTAGTCTAACTCCCAAAATAAGTTTTTTCCAAAGAAATTACAGTCTACTTTTTATAAGGTCACAATCAGATTGAAAAGATGTAGGGAATAGTTGGTAATTACCAAAACATAGTAGAACAAGCTTGACTTGATAACTGCTATATCCAATGTCAAGCAATTTTTATTTATTGGATCTACCTATTTACTGACAAAAAATAGCCGGTACCATATATTGGCTTTAAACCTTCACCAATAATTATCGTCAGAATGGTGACTTCATGAGGCTCCACCCACTTTCGCCTCGTTATAATTCAGGATAACACTGATGGCTACCATGGGCATTGTTGGATTAGAAAATTTAACTTCTGGCTATAAAAAAACTAATTTCTCGAGTAGTTGTAAGAAGTGCTAAATGATCCTCAAGGATCCCAGCAGTTGGTCTAAACGTTTAACTCATGTATATTACTGCTATAAACTGTTGCGGCACTACTGCTACAGTAGTATTACTACGGCCTAGCACTGATACCCAACCCACATCTATGTATCGTTCCGCCATTCATAAATTCTTTGGGTTTCAGAGCCGATGGCATTTCTGACTGTGGATGGGTCGGGGCACATTTAGTCAAAAAGTGTTTTGTTTACCGTTGGCTTTAGCGTAATGATTTTTTGCGACTCTTGCTCGTAATCATTGGCCATGGCGTCGGCTAGATCATTTTTACTCTATAAAAATTAAAACTATCGGGTTTAGGTTATTGATAATGCTGACAAAATTTGTGTGTGGTTGTAAAATATACATATGTCAACTTTCAGCTACATCCGACGCTTTGACAAGGAGCAAAGTCCAAAAAACCGTGTTACAGAGACCCTGAATCTCATAGTAGTAAAGGGGATATCACAGAACAATTAGTGGTTCCTAGGAATCTTCGTGAACTAGTTTTGAAGTTAGCACAAGATGAGCAATGACATTTAGGAGTAAATAAAACTTTCTGGTCTATTAGTAGGGCTTACTTTTGGCCGAAAGTGAGAAGTGACGTGTTTTAAGCTGTCATGAGTATCAAATTGCCGGGAAACCAATTCAAGTAATTCCCAGAGTTCCGTTGTGTAATATTCCTTCAGTAGGCAAATCTTTTGAGAATGTATTTATAAATATAGTCAGACCTTTGTCTGTAAGTAAGGGTAGAGAAGATTGCACAACTAATCTAGAGTATTATAAAAACAATTTGAGAGATGTTTGGCAAGTAGCGAAGGAGAACGGAAGTCAAGGGGAAACTAAAGGGAAACATGATCTTAGAGCAAAAGAGAGAAGTTTGTGTGTAAGAGATTAAGTTTTAGTACTAGTCCAGAAAGAAGGTTCCGCTTTACCTTATAAGTTCAAAGGTCCTTTTTCAGTGTTAGAGGAGAGGGGAAATATACATTATAGAATTAATATGGGTAAGAGTTGAGCAAAGTCAGTGAATGTTAATTTGCTTCAGAATTAGAAAGAACGCCCCTTACATTGGCCACCGTCAGTGTTCTATGTAACTGTGTTACTGAGAGAAATTAATTTTGAGAAAATGCAAGAAGTGTTGTAGTATTTCAAAGTTTTAAGCAGAATTCAGAAAATGGAAAAAGTAAGAGAGAAGGATGATGTTATAGCAGGTAGCCTCTGGAGATTTTTCCAGAATGAGTAGCCTAATAAGCGTTTTCTGTTTTGGGACGAGTGGTTGAGTAAATGGAGAAGTATTAAAGCTTTATGCAGAATTGTTCCCCTGCTGTTATATTCTTGTTTCTCTTTAGAAAAAAAATAAAATCAGTTGATTTCATTTTTTTCTCTTTTTGGGGGGAACGTGTAACGGTAATTGCTTCATAGCAAAGAAAGATAAAGGAAAGGAAAAAAGCATCTTCGAGAAGTTCTGCAAAAAGGAGGTTTTTGCTCGTGTGTCAGAGGTGCCTGTTCTCATGATGGTTCTAGAATCGGCAGGAGTTATGTGGATTTCTGATGCAATACTTCGTTGAGAAACTTCTAAGAAGTTCCGGTAATCTCGGGAGTCTGTGACGTTCGCTGTAGGCTCCGCCCCCAGAATGCCATATAAATACAACACACGAAGTAGGAGAAAGCAGAGATCATCAGTTAGTCACAGAGTAAGAGATCATTAGTAAGAGTCACAGATCAGATCAGTGAGAGCTCAGCAGCAGAGATCAGAGATCATCCGAGAGAGATAAAAGAAGAAGGAACCGACGAAGGATCAGAGAGAAAAAGGCACTCGTGAGTTTGATCGGATTATAGTCAAGTCGTCTTCAGGAGTGGATGACTGAGTTATTTCGACGTTGAGCAAGACTTCAGTGAAGAAACGTTCTGCTAGAGGTTTTGGGGAGTTCCTGTCCTTCAAGTATCAACAGTAGGCATTATTTTCTGCAATACGGACGCAAGAAGACTTCTACCATTAGGGTTCTCCTATTGTGAAGCCATTTCTTCGAGTCGGCAAGTACTTTCATTACCTCACTGTTCCCCCAGTTCATGCAGTGTAAGATTTCACCTTTTTTATGTAAATAGGAGACACCATTCTGCATTTATCTTTGTTAGTAAGCTTGTAAATAAACCTTTGTTGTGTTAGTGTTTCTTTCTATATTCATATCCCCAGTTTCAACTGTTGGTGTTGAATTTTTTTTGTTTATTTCATATCGAACCTGAAGCGGACATCTCTCGGTTCGTAACACTGCTGAGTCCTCACTGATAATCTGATCTGTGGCTCTTACTGATGATCTCTGATCTCTGTGATTAACTGATGATCTGCCTTCTCCTACTTCATCAGTCGTATTTATACGGTGACCTGGGGGCGTGGCCTACGGGGGAGGCGAAGCACAAACATCACAGGCTGCCGAGATTACTAGAACTTCTCAGAAGGATCTAGACGAGGTATTGCATCAGAAATCGTGGCGTTTCTCATGTCACGTCGACGCCTGTCAAGTCCCACAAAACTCATGCCGATTCTAGAACCATCATGAGAACAGGCACCTCCAAAACATGCGCGAATGTCTCCGTGCTGCATAACTTCTCGAAAATGCGTTTTCCTTTCCTTTACCTTTCTTTGCTATAAAGAAATTACCATTACAGCTGGCCATAAATTTAATTTCGTGAACCGTCTCTTCCTTAAATATCATTAAACCCAAATAATGCCCCAAAGTTACCCCAGCTCAGTTTCGGTACACCGAAGTTGGTGAACTTTTATCTCTTGATCATTTCATTGGTGCCAGTCATAAACTG
>NC_087205.1:13563720-13566220 GCF_015104395.2 Macrobrachium nipponense | reverse complement strand
GATCTTTAGTCTAGATCCTGTTTCTCTCGGTTTTAGGTCAAGGAGGAAAGACACCGGACTCCAGTTCCTGGAAAAAAAAAAATTACATAGCTGTTAGTTTGTTTTTAACAAAGAAAAATCCTGAGAGTAAGTCACACACACACACACAGAAAGAGAGAGAGAGAGAGAGAGAGAGAGAGAGAGAGAGAGAGAGAGAGACGCGAGCCGGTGTGATTCGTTACGCAAACAAACGATTAAACTAGGAACAGTTGGCCATAATGCTGCTGCTGCTCTTATTCCAGTCTTGCAGCATTTGGGACGTAACTCCAGCAAAATCCTAAAGGTAAAATGATCACTTTTATGATTGTTGTATTAAATATTCTTTTACGTGATTGCTATCCTCATACAAAATAACAGTCATATTTACATTATATTCCTATTCGTTGAATAAATCTTGAAGGGCCTCCACACTAAGCAGTCACTTACATAGTCTTGGTTTATTTATAAATATCTATTTAATTTTTCTCCTTCATCAATTGGCTCTGCTTCATATTAATTATTCTATTTTGTTATAACGACCCTCAAAAGAGCGATTCTTAACATTGTTAAGTAGAAAGAAATTGAATATGTAGCCAATTTATGGCCAATGAATTTCCCTGAAATTACTGTATCAACAAAATGTTTTTGTACTTAAAAACGTTAACATTTTATGCTCTTATATTTTTGCCAGTGTTACATTACAGTTTTTATAATAAACGGGGCCTCCTGTTAAATGAGAATCGTATCTAGAGGTGAAATTTATGTTACATAAAAATATTCTTTTACGTGATTGCTATCCTCATACAAATATAACAGTCATATTTACATTATATTCCTATTCGTGTTGAATGAAATTCGTTGAAGGGCCTCCCAACCTAACGCAGAGTCACTTACATAGTTGCGTTGGTTTATTTATAAATATCTATTTAATTTTTCTCCTTCATCAATCGGCTCTACTTCATATTAATTATTCTATTTTGTTATAACGACCCTCAAAAGAGCGATTCTTAACATTGTTAAGTAGAAAGAAATTGAATATGTAGCCAATTTATGGCCAATGAATTTCCCTGAAATTACTGTATCAAAATGTTTTGTACTTAAAACGTAACATTTTATGCTCTTATATTTTTGCCAGTGTTACATTACAGTTTTTATTAATATAAACGAGGCTCCTGTTAAATGAGAATCGTATCTAGAGTGAAATTTATGTTACATAAAATATTCAGGTAAGTAAAAGCAATGTATTTTGTTCCAGCAGGAACACATTTAAATGTGATTTTAGGGTTACTTGAATGTTTAATTGAGTTGTTAATATTTCAGGAGGGCGAAAAAATAATTTCAAGCGTTAATGAACCCACCTATGTAATGTTAAAAGCACAGCTCTAATATTAGTTGGTTTTTCATATCAAAGAGAGACAAGCTCAGGTAATCATGGGTTTCTGATTATTATAGCTGCCATTAGACAAAAATTTCAATTCTTCTAAAAAAAAAGAGTTGTTTAATTATGTTAGAATTAAACACACAAAGTATTATGTATATCTCCACCAATTACCTGTCTATTCTGGAGTTTTAATTTGGACCTTAGTAACGATTGCCTTTCTAAGAGTCTTCCTTCATTCAAAGACGCGAACACTATAAGTTTCAACGAAAAATGTTTAGGATACAGATGTTTTCTCAGTTCACTATAAAAGCACCTTGGAAAATTACAACTATGATATATATATATATATATATATATATATATATATATATATATATATATATATATGTATATATATTTATATATCTTATTATATATATAATATATATATATAGATATAAATAAATATATATATATATCATATATCCATTATATATATATATATATATATATATATAAAGAGAGAGAGAGAGAGAGAGAGAGAGAGAGATTCATTTTTGTTCAAGTCAGACTTGTATTTCAAATTCCTGACCCAAACCCTGAGAAAAAAATGTATTCTAAACATACCCATGGCACGCAGGGGAGTGAGATGATTAAAAAGAAAAGTCATGCAAAAAAAAAAAAAAAAAAAAAAAAAAAAAAAGCAACCGCACCGACCATCTGAGTGACCTTTCCCAAGACAATGTTAACACTACAGCTTTCGCAAGAGAGGATAAAAAGAGGGAGGAAAAGCCGGGTTGTCGTATTTAATACCTTTTACTGACCTCCCAGAAACTCTGAAAAAGCATATTGCGTCAATACCCCTACCGGCTGTCAACGAGAGAACACAGAATAAAAAAAAAATAAATAATAATAATAATAAAAAGTTTAATTTCGTCGAAGAAATCGAGTTTTTTGCAGGTCGTATAATGCTGTATGAAACTCTCCGCCACATCTTATGAAACTTCAACCACGGCCCGGTGGTGGTCTGCGTCGTTATATTTAGGTTAAATTTAGCCATGACCGGCCAGACGCGAGATCACGGCTAAATTTAACGTTAAATAAAATAAAAACTACTGAGGC
>NC_087205.1:13546220-13558720 GCF_015104395.2 Macrobrachium nipponense | reverse complement strand
GAAGATTTTTTCCGTAGGTTAAAATAATACACAAGCTAAACAGACTGTGACTTACATTGTGCTTTATAAAATAACATTATATTTAATCTTTCCTCTCGTAAATGTTTACCCAAAATGAATATGGCTAGGATCAAAAAAAGCACATTGAAATTTGATATTTTGAACTGATGTCCTAAGATTTAACCAGTTCCAGAGCTAGTAAGGATTCTTTCCTTCACTTCTACTTTAGTAACTGACCCTTAGATGAAGTATGGGAAGGGCCAATTATGGTTCTTCACAAAAAATATCTTATATCTAAATCTTTGCTCCCTTTCTAGCATGATTTTTTGTAATATTTCCTTTTAATTTATATGTGTGATTTTATTCAATGTAATTTCATTTAGCATTTATTTGAAATAATATTTATTAGATATGAAAAATAAATAAAATAAAACATGAATAAATATGGTAAGAACCTGAGAATTCCACATAAAAGAAAATGAAATTTCCTGGAAAGAAATAATTCCTTTACCGCCCATAAGAAGGAAATACCACTATGACAATACGTAGGGCGACAGGCTATGACAAAGTACTTTATATTCCTTTCCGCCTATGTGGAGCAGAAAATTTCCCTGGACTTATTCTCTCCCTCTCCGTTATAACTCATCTGCCCGCACCTGCCACAGCTTGACGGCTGGATAAATTAGTCATACCTGGCCACTCGAGGGGCAGATCCTGTGACACGCTTTGAAAAGAGGTTATGGGGGCGTAAATAAAGGCCTTTCTGTGCCGTGTTTTTGGGGGATTTTTAGAAGACCTTTCACACGCCAAGCTCCTTATCTGTCTTTCAAGGTAGGTGAACTATAAGACGCCTTCAATATATATATATATATATATATATATATATATATATAGATATAGATATATATATATATATATATATATATATATATATATATATATATATATATATATATATATCTATAGATATATATATATATATATATATATATATATATATATATATATATATATATATATATATATATATATATATATATATATATATATATATATATATATATAATATATATATATATATATATATATATATATATATATATATATCTATATATATATATATATATATATATATTATATATATATTTATTTATATCTCCTTACAGTTCACCTACCTTGAAAGAGAAACAAAAGGATTGATAGCTCTGGCCTGTATCACTCCCTACTTCCTGATCGTCGCATTTTCTCTCTCTCTCTCTCTCTCTCTCTCTCTCTCTCTCTCTCTCTCTCTCTCTCTCTCTCTCTCTTTCTCTCTCTCTAGTGGATCTATAGGATAAAATACGTTGCTTTATAATATTTAATTAACCATCTTATTTGTATAAAAAATATTTCTACCAAGCTTCATCTAAACTTCCGTATCATACAGAAAATCTTCATCATCTATTGCTAAGTAGCAATTTTATTTCAGCAGTTATCCATATGCAAAAAATAGTAACGTTCCTTTTACCTGTAAGAAGCATTTATTTTCAAAGTTTCTTCTTAAATAATCTTTAAAATCTACACTTGTCCTGTCGAAAACAGCAGCATAAATAGCAAACAAGAGTTTAAACTAAATTCTTGCGCTTTCATGCAAAAGGCATTATACCATTTCTGGAGGATGTAATTAGCCAAGCGAAAGCTTACTTCACTGTAAACATAAACATCTTGGAGAAAATGCTCTTCAAGAGCTCTAGTTTCAACAACGAAGCTCTCTTGCAGAATAGCCAGAATGGCAATTACGAAATGAAAGCTTTGTTCCTGTGAGGATGTTGGATTCGTTTGATGGTCTCTTCTGTTTACTTAGGCGGAGTTAATGTCTCACTCGTGTCTTTGAATTAAAAAAAGAACAAGAGACTCAAATATTCGTCTTTCTTGCGTAGTGAGGAGCACTCTAGAAAAATGATAGAAAATGAAATCAGTTCCTGAGTAAAAAAAAGAAAAGAAAAACACAAACGTTTGGAGATGCCAATTTTAGCGACAACATTAATTTGGACACACGGTACTATAAATTGTATGGCTCTCGAGTTTCCATGCAAGAGAGAGAGAGAGAGAGAGAGAGAGAGAGAGAGAGAGAGAGAGAGAGAGAGAATATAACAAGAAGACATAATATTATATATTTAAAAGGATAACCATGGAAAATCGTGTACACAGTAGGCACATAACAAGAAGACAGGGATGTTTGTATATATTTAAAAGGACAATCATGGAAAGTCGTCTTAACAGTAACCCCATAACAAGAAGACTGAAATTTGTGTATATATCTAAAAGGATAACCATGGAAAGTCGTTTAAACAGTAATCGCACTGAAGACTGTGCAAGGATATATGCTAATACTTAACCATGGAAAGTCGTTTAAACATTAAGCATAATGAAGATTATTCAAAGATATGTGATAAAACTGTATTACCGATACCACCAAAAATGCCATGGTTGAAACGGGGTGGTATACCTTCATCATTCAATTTTCTTATACACGGGCCAATGATACGAGAAGCTGGGCTCGACTTGTTCACAAAATATAATAGATTGCTTCATTTTCTCGTTGCTTGTTTATAAAATATAATAGATTTTCTGGACATTATGAATTACCAACAACTCTGCGAGACCCGCCCCCTACCCCAGCCCTTTTGTGATAAATCATCCATGATAATTCAACGAAAAGAGCCAAAAGAATTATCCACAAACGAGTTCTCCGCACTCCAGTTCGCCAAATTCTTTTCATGACTGATTATGGACCAATCTCCTGAACAACTAATCAGGACAGTTTCGTCTAAGTTAAAATAATATTTAATGGGATTTATGGCCCCATTTTTTCTTGCTAAATGTTTTTTTTGTCTTATTTTTTTTTTACTTATTTTTTTAGCAGATAAGTTAATGTATGTATTTGTATGACAATATATGTACATATATATCATTGAGTATAAGCTTTCACACATCTGATTCCCTAGTTAACATTACATTTACTGTTTCCGACGTTTCTCTCGTCGTCTTCAGTTCGCAACAATCTAAACAGTCCTAGTGATGTAGTCAATATAATGTGAAGATAATTGATGAAATATTTTCCCCGTATAAAATTCAAGCCAAACAAGCCGCCATGGAAACTGGCATGTAAATAATCTTATTATGCTAATGGCTCTCTGCTTTCACAGAATATTGGTTGGATATATTTTGTCAATGCAAATTGTTGACTATTAAAGACCATTCAATTCCAGTGTTTTAGTTTTTGGCGCATAGTATTCTCAACGCTTCAAAATAGTGTAGGTGTCTTTTTTTTTTAATAACTGAACAGGAATTCTGAATCTCATATTTTATATATATATATATATATATATACTATATATATATATATATATATATATATATTATATATATCATTCACTATCATCAGATTTTTTCTTTTATTTTCATTAAATAAACTCCTCGGGAATTTGTGTTTTCTCCCATTTAATATCTAGTACAAGCATAGTCAACAGCTGTTTCTTCGCTTGACTTTGATATCTTCAAGAATATTTTTACTAAATGAAAGGTGTCTCCTTCAGTGCAACTTGCAAATGTTAAGCATAAATGTAATCTTAATATAGACGATGCATAGTGACGTTATGGGAATAGTACATTTGTCCTGGTTTAGCGTGACTTGTGACTGTTTCTAGGTATGAAGGCAGTTTTCATGGACGCTATTATTATTATTATTATTATTATTTTTTTTTTTTTTGCTCTATCACAGTCCTCCAATTCGACTGGGTGGTATTTATAGTGTGGGGGTCCGGGTTGCATCCTGCCTCTTTAGGAGTCCATCACTTTTCTTACTATGTGCGCCATTTCTAGGATCACACTCTTTTGCATGAGTCCTGGAGCTATTTCAGCCTCTAGTTTTTCTAGATTCCTTTTCAGGGATCTTGGGATCGTGCGTAGTGTTCCTATGATTATGGGTTCAATTTCCACTGGCATATCCTATATCCTTCTTATTTCTATTTTCAGTTCTTGATACTTATCCATTTTTCCCCTCTCTTTCTCTTCAACTCTGGTGTCCCA
Organism: Macrobrachium nipponense; assembly: GCF_015104395.2. Lineage (NCBI taxonomy): Eukaryota > Metazoa > Arthropoda > Malacostraca > Decapoda > Palaemonidae > Macrobrachium > Macrobrachium nipponense. Next base: position 13,554,649 of record NC_087205.1, on the reverse strand, counting down.
TGGTATTGCGACATCAATGAGTGATACTTTTTTCTTGATTTTGTCAATCAACGTCACGTCTGGTCTATTTCCACGTATCACCCTATCTGTTCTGATACCATAGTCCCAGAGGATCTTTGCCTGATCGTTTTCTATCACTCCTTCAGGTTGGTGCTCGTACCACTTATTACTGCAAGGTAGCTGTCGTTTCTTGCACAGGCTCCAGTGGAGGGCTTTTGCCACTGAATCATGCCTCTTTTTGTACTGGTTCTGTGCAAGTGCCGGACATTCACTTGCTATGTGGTTTATGGCTTCATTTTTAGTATTGCACTTCCTACATATAGGAGAGATGTTATTTCCGTCTATCGTTCTTTTAACATATCTGGTTCTTAGGGCCTGATCTTGTGCCACTGTTATCATTCCTTCAGTTTACTTCTTTAGCTCTCCCCTCTGTAGCCATTGCCATGTGTCATCGCTGGCTAGTTCTTTAGTCTGTCTCATGTATTGTCCGTGCATTGGTTTGTTGTGCCAGTCGTCTGTTCTGTTTGTCATTCTCCTGTCTCTGTATATTTGTGGGTCTTCGTCTACTTTTATTAGTCCTTCTTCCCATGCACTCTTTAGCCACTTGTCTTCACTGGTTATCAGATATTGCCCCAGTGCTCTGTTCTCGATGTTGATGCAGTCCTCTTAGTAGTCCTCTCCCTCCTTCCTTTCGTGTTATGTATAGTCTGTCTGTATTTGCTCTTGGGTGTAGTGCTTTGTGTATTGTCATATGTTTCCTGGTTTTCTGATCTATGCTGCAAAGTTCTGCCTTCGTCCATTCCACTATTCCTGCGCTGTATCTGATTACTGGCACTGCCCATGTGTTTATGGCTTTTATCATATTTCCGCCATTGAGTTTTGACTTGAGTATCGCCTTGAGTCTCTGCATATATTCTTTCCTGATCATGTCCTTCATCTCTTAGTGTTTTATATCCCCTCCTTCCATTATTCCCAGGTATTTTGTATCCCATCTCATCTATGTGTTTGATGTTGCTCACATCTGGTAGCTTTATCCCTTCAATTCTTGTTCTTTTGTATGTTGACTAAGGTGCATTTTTCTAATCCAAACTCCATCCTGATGTCCCCAGATACAATCCTTACAGACTGGATTAGGGTATCTATTTCCTTGATGATCTTACCATACAGCTTGATGTCGTCCATTCTTTTCTCGAGTTGGTACCCAGCATCCACCTTCTGTAGTACTTTCGTCAAGGGAATCATGGCTACTACGAAGAGTAGTGGGGACAGTGAGTCGCCCTGGAAGATCTCTCTCCTGATATTAACCTCTGCTAGTCTTATTCCAGAGCTTGTAAGTATTGTATTCTTGTTGCGCATTGCATTTTTAAGGAAGCTGATGGTGTTTTCCTCTGCCCCATATATTTTCAGTCTATCCATGCCATGCTTAGGTTGGTTTTCCTTCTCCTACTGTTCTTCATTACCATTTTGTCTATCAGGAGCTGGTCTTTTGTGCCCCTACATTTCCTTCTGCAGCCTTTCTGTTGGTGGGGGATGGTGTTTGTCTCCTCTAGGTAGTTGTATAGCCTTTCACTGATGATAGCTGTTAGTAACTTCCACATTATTGGTATGCAGGTGATAGGCCTGTAGTTACTGGCTATATTTCCCTTACTCTTGTCTTCTTGTACTAATGATGTCCTTCCTGTGGTCATCCATTTGGGTGCATGGTGATTTGAGATACAATGCTGGAGTTGTTCTGCTATTCGTGGGTGTAGGGCCTTGAAGTTTTTGAGCCAGTATCCATGGACTTCATCGGGACCTGGGGCTTTCCAGTTTGGCATTATCTTTAGTTGGTGTCTGACTGTGTCAGTCATGATCTCTGTGAATCTTTCTTTTATTCTCCCTGTTTCTTCTTCCTTGTCTTCCTGGAGTCATGTTGCATGTTTGTTGTGTGATACCGGATTGCTCCAGATGTTTTCCCAGAGTCTCTTAAATGGTTCGGCTTCAGGAATTTCTTGGTGGTTGTCTTCCCCTCTTAGTTGGCTGTATAGTCTTTTCTGGTTAGTTCTGAATAGTTTGTTCTGTTAGCATCCCTTATTCCTGTTCATGTACCGTTGGATCTTATGTGCTTTGGCCTTAAGCCTCTGATTTACATCTTCTAGTGTGTTGTTTTAGTCCCCTCTCTTGTACTTTGTATTTCTCGTTGAGTTCCTCCCTTGTTTTCTTGCTTCTTAGCCTTTTTTCTGCCATCTCTTTCAGTTTACTCAAGTCAGATCTCATCACCATGATTTGCTTTTCCAGGCGCCTTTTCCAAGGAGGTTGCTGTTTTGGTTTCTGTTGGGTTGGTTGTGCTGGTGGTGTTGGTGTTCGTATCCCCATCAGTTCTGCTACTAATCTTGCTCCTGCATATGCCTAGTTATTTGTTTCTGTGATACTGGAGTGTATTATGCCCATTATTTCATTGACCTCACTTGTTTTCTCCCTTAATTTCTTGGCATTGTAGGCTTTCATGGAGGGGATCTTTGTTCTCTCTGTATCTGGCTCCATCCATTGTCTAATCTTTTCTACCCATTCCGTCCTCTCTGTTACTTCGTCGGTGTTTCTTCCTGTGTCGTTGTTTGATACCTCATCATCCCTGTCGTCTTCTGTGGCATCGTCTCTCAGTTCGTCTTCGTATAATTCGTTGTCGTGTGACATTTCCCTTTCCAGTTCTTCTCTTTCTGTTGGGGAGAGCCAGTTCTTTTTCTTTATGTTCCTTATTTGGTCTGCCAGCCTCTGCTCTGTTTGGGGGGTGTTATTCCTCTCATTCCAGATGTTGACCAACCTTCTTCTATATCCTCTCTCCGTCAGGTTGCTTCTGATGTAGCATCTCCATATTTCCTTATTTTCTTCTCTTGTCCATTTCTTCCTTTGGTTTGCTTCTGTAGCTCCAATCTCAGGCTGTTGGTTACTGTCGTTGTGGTGGTCAGTTGCTGGAAGACGACCTCCAAGTACCTGACTGTCTACCCCTTCAATTGGGTTGAATACCTGGCTGCCGGACGAAGCTCCTCTGTTGCCAGAGATTCCATTTACGTCAATGTCGTTTATTCCTCCATTTCTTTCCATCATTGCTGAGTTTTGCTATTTAACCCATAGCTGGACCCTACCCCATCAGGGATAGATACTCATTTACAGCTGAGTAGACTGAGGAAATTATGGTAAAGATCCTTTCCCAAAGAATCAACGCCGAGGAGAGCGGTCACCCATCCAATGAATGACCAGCCCCAATGTTGCGTAACCAATCGATCGACGACCTAACCCACTCTGCCACGGCACCACATTATTATTATTATTATTATTATTATTATTATTATTATTATTATTATTATTATTATTATTATGAAATGCCATATGTTTCACTCATGTCTTTGGTAATTTCTCCGTATCAAATTTTCATTTATGCTCGCATAATTATCTATCACGACTATATTACCTAAGGTTACCTATACCTTATGTTGTATATTGAGTGCATAATGAACTTATCACAATGATTTATAAAAATGCGATAATGGAGTCCAGTAAACTATAAACCAAACTATAATCTGACAGGATAAGAATGATGATGCACAAATAAAGTAATATAGTAAAATCAAATAGAATTGCGCTAATTCAATTATTCTCACCTTGGGGAGAGTTGCAGTAATCAGTAAATTCATTAAACACTTTCATATCGCTTCCATCAATAGCAGAAAAAGAAGAACAATTTTAATCTATATCAGCGGCAGAAGAGGGGACTTGGAATGAAATAAATAAAAAAAAAGGGGGACCATGATTCCTTTTCAACGAAGTATTTTTCCTGGGAGAAAGAGAGAGAAGGAGCTAGTTGTTATCCTCCCTCTTAGAAAACATGACATTCACTGCCAAACATCCCCTTCCCCTCCCTAAACCTTGGCTCTACATGGATGATCCTTCCTGACCCTTTCTCTCCCCATGGCAACAGAGAGAACAGAGCAGAGCTCGGCTGGTGCCATTCAGTCTGACTTAGTAGTGATGTCTAAGTGATTGATTCCTTTCCTCGTGTCATCACGGGTTTATGTATTCCCTAAAAAAATGCTTTTGCTTAACCATTAATATATGCCGATGCCAATAACTATTCTCTCAAAGGAAGAAATATGTTGCGATAAAAGTCTATTACGTTTCTTAATTCAAAAGGTGATATATAACTTTGAAGGCTTATTTTTGGCAGATATAGATATTTCGATAGAACAACCAAAGTGGGCGATGATATGTTTCAGCTTTTGCAACATTCTCTTGCAACGTTAAAAGTGAAGACGGTAATCTAATTAATAAGATGAAGGATGTAATTAGTCCTATTTTTGTCTTTTGAATTAATCTTTATCAGTTTACAAAATAACATGTGAAATTAAATTCATATTTACTTATACATCGTCAATATTGATAAGTAAAATCTCAAAAGCTTACTATGATTCTTTCTCGTCATTAGCTTATAGGTGTGAATTTTGTTAATGCATTGATGTTGCAATAATAGCAGTAACACGGGGGAAAATCCTCATTGGAATATTTTATTTTAAAATAAATAAATATCAAGGTTCAAAATACATTTTTTATAGTTGGTCGATGTTGCTGAACTTTATTCCTAATATTTTTCTGGTCCCCAATGCCAACTATTGTCGAACAGATTGAAGTTTCGTGATTAGACGTTTTTTAATCTTATGAAGCCGCATAGACGCTTACATAAGGGGAACTAGAAATATTGTAACCTGGTTGAGAGGGGAAGAAACGACAACAAGATAGGGCCATCATGTGTAAGGCCCGTAGACCTTATGGTTAAACCTAATTGAATAAGCTACAATTACTTTTTTTATATATAAAAGGATCTTCCTTAAAGAAGACCTAATCCTGGCCTTGTAATTTTTCCATAATTATCGTCAGAGGTCTTACGTAAGATCAGGGTTATCTGCCGGTGTAATTAGCGTCACTGTTAATCAAAGGGCCTTTCATAGTACCTTTATATAATCGCTGCTATAACCTGGACTTGTAAGTCCCTCTTTTATCAAGGACGAATTTCGTAGATAGTAATTTCATTTTTGGATATCTTCTGTGCCACTGAAATGAATTAACGAAACTGGACCTTTAGGTCCAGCATCTATAATTGAAATCGCTTTCAGACCGAGTAGCATTATATAGGAACCGAAGCCTTAACATTTATTTAAGTATTCGAAAAATATAGAAACTCAAAGACATCTTGCCTGTTGTTTAAAAATAGTTTATATTCATCTTGGGTTACTTTATTTTTTTTTATTTTTTTTTTACAAATCGCAGTAACAATCCAACTAACACAGTTACTTGGTTATTTGATGCAAGAAGTAGATATAAGCGCCAGAACTCCGGACTTTCACTTTCTGTGAGTCAAGGGTTCTTAACCCTTTAATGTCTCCAAACCTCCAATGAATCGCCCAATATAGTTCCATACCCATTTGCTGAAGCCCACTTCAGTCCTATTTGTTGGCAATATAACTTAATATACGTTAGTTGAATGCATACTATAGGTATGAATAGCTAGGAACAGAATATATAAGAAAATCTAAAGCATTTATATTTTTATAGAGTTATTTATTGACAAAATGTACTCATGTATACATTGACACAATAAAATCAAATATAATCAGAAATCCAGAAATCATGCCCCATACACCCCGCATGTGGTTCTCACACCTCCAAGGGGTTATGATACCCCTTGTTATGATAACCCTCACAGTAGATTTGAAATTTCGAACTATAAATGAACAGGAAGAGATGTTGTTGTATTGTCTCTCCAGTTTAATGCGTTTAATACCTTATATATCAAACGAAATTATTAGTGTCATACATACATACATACACAGACACGGACACATACACATATCCGCCACACACACATAAATATATAATATATATATATATATATATATATATATATATATATATATATATGTATGTATAAATGTGTATAATATATATATATATATATATATATATATATATATATATATATATATATATATATATATATAATATAAAATGAATAGGATGGAGAAAAGCCAGCGTAACATCATACATGTATGTCCAAATTTCGAGACTTTGGGTCTCATCATCAGGCTGTAAATATACAAAATATACAAATTAAAAAAAGTCTCAGTATTAATATTAATAAAAATTGAAGTACATAAAAGGTTAAAAATAATAATAATTTAAAAAATGAACTAAAAAAATGAAATCAAAAAATATATATATATAAAAAAAAATTAAAAAAGTTGAAGAAAGAATGCCTTAAAAAGTTAGTACTTATCTCTATGGAGTTAAAAAACTGAGTGACGTTGTCTGGTTTGGAAAGGAGGACGTCAACTATGCTATATATAGAACTGTGAAGAAGTGCCCCCATTAAATGGTCAGACTTCTTCCACAGTTTTCTATATATTCGTCCAGTACCTATTTTGACAACTAAACGACCCCAAATTTTGTAATTGGCTAGTTCAATAATGGAAATAGAGGACGCGATTATCGTGTCTGTTTACAACCTCCGGTAGCTTTATCTCGGGTTAATTTTTGCTCTGTTATAAATTATACACGTTTTTTCATGAATATTTAAAATTCACTTTTGAACCTTTTTTGTAACAAATTTTACATACTAGAATTATAGATAAAAACTTGATCTCATTTGATAAATAAGCAAGAAACAGGAACTTGAGTTTTTTTTTTTTTTTTTTTTTTTTTTTTTTTTTTGTACATTTTTAACTTTTTTTTTTTACTAATAGAACATGAAACAAAAAACGACAACATATAGAAAAAGTACTCATTTAGATGAAATTGCACTTTTTGCTACAAAATTTTACGTTATATGCAACTGAAAATCACACGTATGTTACTGTAAATGTCTACAAATCAGTACGTTCATTGTTCCTCAGTATGACAACCAAATCTCTGACCGACTTAGTGACAAACTTAGATTTTTCATCAGACTTATACCGCACCGATACTGAACGAGTTCTATTATCAGACGACTTGTTTTCAGAAACAACTTCGCCCTATGGAAATAGAGGACGCGATTCGTGTCTGTTTACATAGATAGTATAGAAAGATTAAATTATATATAATATATATATAGAGATTAAATATTTATATATATATAAGATAGATATATATATTGATATATCATATATTAAATGTATAATTTAAAATAATACACATATATATTATAATATATATATATAGATAGATATATAGAGATATTATATAAATATGTGTAATTATATAGAATATAGAGATAATATAAGGAATATATATAGAGATAGCCTAAATAAGAGATAAGAGATATAGCTGGTATATATATAGGATATTATATATATGAAATATTATATATATATATATATATATGTATGATATAGATATATATAGATTATACGCTATATATAGATAATTATATAGATAGAGTATAATATATATATCTTAGATTATAGATATATATTATTTAATTTTAATTTAAGATAGAATAAAGATATATAATAGATATATATATTGTATTTATATTTATAATAGCCCTAATATACCATATACATTATAATATTATAATATATATATATATATAATATATATATATATCTATATATCTAAAAATATATAAGATATATAAGTATATTTTATACATATATATATATACTATATATATACAATATATAATATATATCATATATATTATCTATACATATCTATATATATTATAGAACTAAATATAATTAATATAGTATATAATATATCATATAATATCATATTATTTCTAATATTATATACTATATATATTATATATATATATATAGATAAAAATTAAATAATAATTATATAAGTAATATATATATATATATTGTATATAATATTATATATATTATATATTTATATATATATATATATGATATATATATATCATTCAGTATCATCAGATTTTTTCTTTTTATTTATTCTTCTTTTACTCTGAATAAACTCCTCCTGAATTTATGTGCCTTCCATTTAATATCTAGTAGAAGCATAGTTAACAGCGGTTTCTTCTCTTGGCTTTGATATCTTCAAGAATATTTTTACTAAATGAAAGGTGTCTCCTTCAGTGCAACTTGCAAATGTTAAGCATAAATGTAATCTTAATATAGACGATGCATAGTGACGTTATGGAAATGGTACATTTGTCCTGGTTCAGCGTGACTTGTGACTGTTTTTAGGTATGAAGGCAGTTTTCATGGACGCTATTATTATTATTATTATTATTATTATTATTATTATTATTATTATTATTATTATTATTATTATTATTATTATTATTATTAATAATAATATTATAAGTATTATTATTATTTTTTTTTTTTTATATTATTATAATTATTACTATTATTATTATTATTATTATTATTATTATTATTTTATTATTA
>NC_087205.1:13517356-13529856 GCF_015104395.2 Macrobrachium nipponense | reverse complement strand
ACTATGACGGATTATTTTTGACACATATAGAGATTTTTATAGAACAACCAAAATGGGTGATGATATGTTTCAGCTTTTGCAACGTTCTCTTGCAATGTTAAAAGTGAAGACGGCAATCTAATTCAAAAGATGAAGGATGGAAATAGTCCTATTTTTGTCTTTTGAATTAATCTTTATCAGTTTACAAAATGACATATGAAATTAGATTCATATTTACTTATACATCATCAATATTGATAGCTAAAATCTCAAAAGCTTACTATGATTCTTTCTCGTCATTAACTTATAAGTGTAAGTTTTGTTATTGCATTAGTGTTGAAATTATAGCAGTGACACGGGGAAGAAATACTAAATAGTATATTTTCAATATGAATAAATATCAAGGTTCAAAGTACATTTTAGAGATGGTCAGATACTGCTGAACTTTATTCCCAATATTTTTTCTGGTTCCCAAGGCCAACCAGCCAGACGTCTGGATATCACTATTGTCGAACAGATTGAAGTTTCGTGATTAGACTTTTTTTTAATCTTATGAAGCCACATAGGCGCTTACATAATGGGACCTAGAAATATTGTAACCTGTTTTGGAGGGGAAGAAACGAAAAGATAGGGCCATTATGTGAAAGGCCCATAGACCTTATGGTTAAACCTAATTGAATGAGCTATAATAACTTTTTCTTTTTATATAAAAGGATCTTCCTTAAAGAAGACCTAAAACCGTCCTTGTAATTTTTCCATAATCATCGTCAGAGGTCTTACGTAAGATCATGGTTCTCTACCGGTGTAATTAGCGTCACTGTTAATCAAAGGGCCTTTCATAGTACCTAATATAATCGCTGCCATACCTGACTTATAGTCTGGTGGCTGTAATGGATTACATAATAAAACTCTAACGGAAATTCGTGCAACATGATGTCTGCCTTTCTTTCGTCCCTCTTTTATCAAGTACGAATTTCGTCGATAGTAATTTCATTTGGATATCTTTCTTTACCATTAAAATGAATTAACGAAACTGGACCTTTAGGTCCAGCATCTATAATTGAAATCGCTTTCAGACCAAGTAGCATTACATAGGAACCGAAGCCTTATCATTTAAGTATTCGAAAAATATAGAAACTCAAAGACCTCTTGCCTGTTGTTTAAAAATCGTTTAATATTCATTTTGGGTTACTTTATTTTTTTTTTTACAAATTGCAGTAACAATCCAACTAACACAGTTACTTGGTTATTTGATGCAAGAAGTAGATATAAGCGCCGGAACTCCGGACTTTCACTTTCTATGAGTCAAGGGTTCTTAACCCTTTGATGTCTCCAGACCTCCAATGAATCACCCAATATAGTTCCATACCCATTTGCTGAAGCCCACTTCAGTCCTATTTGTTGGCAATATAACTTAATATACTTAGTTGAATACATACTTTAGGTATGAATAGCTAGGAATAGAACATATAAGAAAATCTAAAGCATTTATATTTTTATAGAGTTATTTATTGACAAAATGTACTCATGTATACATTGACACAATAAAATCAAATATAATCAGAAATCCAGAAATCATGCCCCATACACCCCGCATGTGGTTCTCACACCTCCAAGGGGTATGATACCCCTTGTTATGATAACCCTCACAGTAGAATTTGAAATTTCGAACTATAAATGAACAGGAAGAGATGTTGTTGTATTGTCTCTCCAGTTTAATGCGTTTAATACCTTATATATCAAACGAAATTATTAGTGTCATACATACATACATACACAGACACGGACACATACACATACGCACACACACATAAATATATATATATATATATATATATATATATATATATATATATATATATATATATATATATATATATATATATATATATATATGTATTTATAAATGTATATATATATATATATATATATATATATATATATATATAATATATATAGTATATATATATATATATATATATATACATATATATATATATATATATATATATATATATATATATATATATATATATATATATATATATAAAAATGAATAGGAGGAGAAAAGCCAGCGTAACATCATACATGTATTTTCCAAATTTTCGAGACTTTGGGTCTCATCATCAGGGCTGTAAAATATACAAAATATACAAATTAAAAAAAGACTCAGTATTAATATTAATAAAAAATTGAAGTACATAAAAGTTAAATATAATAATTTAAAAAATGAACTAAAAAAATGAAATAAAAAATATATATATATAAAAAAATTTAAAAGTGAAGAATGCTTAAAGTTAGTACCTATCTCTATGGAGTTAAAAAACTGAGTGACGTTGTCTGGTTTGGAAAGGAGGACGTCAACTATGCTATATATAGAACTGTGGAAGAAGTCTGACCATTTAATGGGGGCACTTCTTCCACAGTTCTATATATGCATAGTTGACGTCCTCCTTTCCAAACCACAACGTCACTCAGTTTTTTAAACTCCATAGAGATAGGTACTAACTTTTAAGCATTCTTCACTTTTTAATTTTTTATATATATATATTTTTTATTTCATTTTTTTTTAGTTCATTTTTTATTTTTTAAATTATTATATTTAACTTTTATGTACTTCAATTTTATTAATATTAATACTGAGTCTTTTTTAATTTGTATATTTTGATATTTTACAGGCCCTGATGATAGACCCAAAGTCTCGAAAATTTGGAAAATACATGTATGATGTTACGCTGGCTTTTCTCCATCCTATTCATTTTAAATCTACGGCGTTCCAGATGCCCCCCAACAACCTTCCGCATATATATATAATATATATATATAATATAGATATATATATATATATATATATATATATATATATATATATATATATATATATAGATATATATATATATAAATATATATATATATATATATATATATATATATATATATATATATATATATATATATATATATATATATATATATATATATATATATATATATATATATATATATATAGTATATATAAGATATATATAAATAGCTAAATTAGATATATATATATATATATATATATAATTATATATATATATATATATATATATATATATATATATATATATATAATATATATATATATATAATATATAGTATTTTTGTATATATACATATATATATATATATATATATTTCTATATATATATATATATATATATATATATATATATATATATATATATATAATAATATATAGTATATTATATATATATATATTGATTAATAATAATATTGCCAATATGTTCGCTGTGACCTGTGGAATGTGAAGAACAGAGCAGAAGCAACGACCCGAGAAAGCTGACGAATAGTTTCTGTGGGTGGCGTGAGATAAAACTGCATAGTTAGACAAGTCAATGTACTCAGGTCATGAACTCTTCTCAAAGTGCCTTTGTGAAACTGGATGCAGCTAGTATTGTGAGGTGCTAACGAACTGTGCATTCGTATGTACATGTGCACCTCTTCCTGGTAAAATCTATGATACCCAAGTCTATGGGGGATTTTGATAGAGACGTCTTTGGAAGAAAGGCAAGATGCCGTGGTGCTCACCGGGAGTTTATTTATAATATAGTGCTTTAAGTGTTCCGGCTGCTTGGGTGAGTGTTGAAGTGTTTTAGCCGAAGATTGGCTTGTTGTCTGTTTGACATTTTTATAAGGATATCTAATCTTTGATTTTGTTGCTAAACTTATGGGTACTTACGAGTGTGTTTCTTGTGTCTTTGAAACAGACGGTTCTGGCAAAGGGGGACAGAGAGTCCCTGATGGATAATAGACATTTTGGTGTGACTATATTTACTGTTTAGACATTTTGATAGTGGGGTAATTTGAAGTAAGTTAGTCTGTAAGACTTGGTTAATTCATTATTTATTCATTGTTAATAAATGTATTTTCTTATGATGCAACTCTCTCATTTTCATTACCTGTTAGAGTGGAGAGAAAGAGGTGAAGAGAGAGAGAGAGAGAGAGAGAGAGAGAGAGAGAGAGAGAGAGAGAGGTATTGCTTAGAGAGAGGTTTGGTTGTTTGCCTTGATGCTCGAGTTACACATTTACCAAATGAATAATGAGGAAATAACCTCATTACAGGTTTTGGTGGCAGCAGTGGGATAACGGTATAAAAGTTTTTTTTATGCCTGGGAACGCCAATGAAGAGATAGGTGACCAGTTAGAAAATAAAGGGGTAATGGCTTAATGATAGTTTTCGAACGACAAAGCCTTTGTGGGATTGTGGAAAATTGTTAAATTGTTAGATTTCAGTTACTTAGTGAGAAAAAATGAGAAATATCTATCCATTAACTGTGCAAAGGGGAGGGGAAGGATTTTTATAGGGTCAGCATTTAGCCCAGAGCGAGACGCTTCATGGAGCGGGCCAGCGGGGAACAGTCAGTTGGTACTAAGATGTTTGTGAAGTGTGATTCCCGAGACTGTCGTGCATGTGTCACTGCCGTGCATTGCGTGAATTCCGAGTTCTTTTTGTTCCCATTATGGAGTGGTGAGTGTTAAAGAATGTTGTTTATTTATTTTTTTATTATTTCAATGAAATGGGACTGGTTCAAGAGGTAAAAAAAATTTTTTTTCTTTCTTTCCCCATAATAGCAAAGTGACGTGTTTTCTTTATTTGCGCGTGTTTATAATAGACGTATTCGTCTTTGTTTAACACATAAGGGTGTATAAAGATTTTTTTTTCATGCATGTGAACTGTGCTTAGATAGCATATCTAGCTTGGAGACAGCGGCCACACAATTTTACGGGCTCAGCACATTTCTGCTAACCGGCGCAGAGAGGCACGTTGCATGGCGGGTACTGCTTGCCTAAGGGATAGTGCATGTGAGGGGACTACTGGCCTCCCTAAGAGGGGATTGCAAGGAGATGGGGACTACTGGTCTGCCTCAGGGAAGTGTTCTGCCGCTTGACTGAGGGGTGTTTCAACACTCATTGGGGGGGAGAAACTTTTTTTTTTCTCAGTGTGGGTGAACTCCTCCTTTCTTTTTTTTTCTTTGTCGGGCTGTTGAAGACAAGTCTGGCCTTGACAATGAATACTAAGACATCAGCTGATTGATTAGTTGATGAAGTGAAATGCCCGTAGAGTCTTTTTTTTTAGAATAGAGATTTTTTTTTCTCTCTTGGATGAAGAGAAAAGGAAATAAAAAGAGAATTGAAATGCATTGTATGGGTGTATGTTTTCCTTGTGCCTTGGAAGACACAAATATAAAGGGGAGACACAGATTATTGTTATTTTTTTATTGTGTTGGAGAAATTGCTTTAAAAATGGTGCCGAATGGTGATGCCCGATGATGTGAATGGTGTTGTATCTGTGTTGTGTGGCAGTGGTGGTGTATGCAGGAGAAATTGTGTGTCATAAGGTTCAGCATTACTGGTGTATGCTATTTGAATTACACCCTTACTTGAGATCTTTGCAAGAGAATTATTGCTATGGAGAGTATTATTTTATTAATAATTATTATACTTGAGATGTGTCACGGGAGGATTGCTTAAGTATAATTATCATTACGGAAGACTTGTTTTACGAGAGATTTGAGATATTTCATGGGAGATTACTTTATAATTATTACAGATAATTATTCATGGAGAATTATTACAATGAATTAATGGGAGGTATCTTGTGTTAATTATTTGTTGAGTTTTTGTAACTTTGGAGAATGTTTCAGTAATTCGTGAGTAACGAGTTTTGCTGAATCTTGATGAATCTGACTGAATCTTGGTGAATTGTGTTGAATCTTGTTGAACTTTTGCTGAGTTTTTTGCTGAATTTTTGGAGAATGGTCAAGCATTAACATTGGTGATATTTTTTTATACTGATACTGGTGATGATGATAGCAATATTTTGGTGATTTTGCGATAGTGATATTCCTGATACTGATTTTTTGTGTACTAATACGTGGGTGTTGTAATGCTATCAAGGGTGGTGAAATCTTTTTTTGAATTTGGGGAGGAACTAACAACACATTATTTTAGTGTTTTTTCCTTTTTTTATGAGTTCAGCAGATAATTGCTTGACATCTAGTGAATCACGGGAGATAGTTGATAACGCCATTGATTTTTCTTTTCTCCTTTTTTGGAAGTTAGCCATCGCTGACACAAGTTTTTTTTACCAGGGGTAAATTTGAATTTATTTTTTCTCTCCAGTTGGTATGGATATTTTTTATTATCTCAGTTCGTGACTTAGAGTCATTGTTCGGGAACGTGTTTGTGTTTCAGCTATTTGATGCTGTAGAGAAATATACGGGAGAATTTTTTGCATGTTTTGAATGCATACGTAATGGCACTACATTTTTTCTTTGGTTATTTGTGTTCCAGAAATTGTGAGTTTTCTTGCACAATACATTAGTTGTATTTGTGACAACTTTGTGAGAGATAGGAAACTTGGTTAAGTTTTCTAGTGGCCTATGTCATAGTACATATGGATAAGTCTTTGCTTAGACACTGTATTTGGAGTTTGGCTATAATGAGTTGTGGCACATTGGTGATTGTTTCTAGAATTTTCTAGACATATTTCATTTGCCGAGTTTTTGCCCTTTTTCAGCAGTTATGCTAAATGGAGAGAGTTTTATAGTTTTTGACTATAACATTGAGTTATTCTCTGGAGAATTGAGATATATTATCTCGGAGTTATAATTGGAGGTATATTATTTTGGAGTTATAATTTGAGATATAATATATTGCAGATATATTTTTGGCCATTTTGATATTTGCCGATGGTGATGAGAGCTATGTTTAGTTCAATTATTTGCAGCCATCTTTGTTGCAAATGGAGACACATTTTTGAGAAGATATATGGGGCCATATTTGTGAGTGTGTGAGCTAGATTTTTTGAGTGCACATTTTTTTTGGAGATAGGATTTCATTCTTTTTTATATTCCTTTTTGGAGATATATTTTTTGGAGCCTTGTTTTATTCCACATGGAGTATTGGGGAAATAGAGGTAAATATTTTGTATTTGCCGAAATAGAGGTGATTATTCTTTATTCCTGGAGTGGTGTTTTTTTTATTAACATATGGCTATCAGAGAAATAAGAGTGAATAATATGGGGTTGGTTATTAACCAAATGGAGGAAATATTTTTATAACCGGAGTGGTGTTATTATTAATATGATGTCACATATTTATATATGGAGATGGAATTAATCTTTGGCGGGTGACCTTTTTTTTTGTGGTTATGGGAGTTTTTTGTTTTCTCGAGACAAGAGAAGATTTCTGTGGCTCCTTCTCTTTGATTTCGTGACTATTTGGAGGCGAGTGGCATTATTGCATTGTGGTCCTATGGAGATGTTGCAAAATAACAAGTGTGTTATTTTGCAGGCATATAACTGGGCAATGTCATGTTGAGAGAATACGTCTTTGAGACAAATTTTTGAACACATTAGTCATATCCTGGAGTTAATTTTGTGAAATGTGTCAGTTAGACAGTTTTTTTGAGAATCATGAGTTTCCAAACTTGTGTGTCTGACTGGACATTTTTTGTGCTGCTGTTCGAGCTCGCGTCCGCAGGTGAATTTTTCTGCTGACAAGCGCTGTGCTGTTCCTTTTCCTCTAGTGGCGATTGATCAGAGCTTTTGCAATATCTGGAAATGTTGACAATAGCATTTCACGAAAGCGCACGTGTAAGAGTTTGCTTTCTGGCAAATTCCATAACTTTACATGGGACATTTCTTAGGAAAAACGCGGGGGGTTGTGCATATTATACATGTGTTATGTATTTTGTGATTGGGGAAATCTACTTGTGATTATCCTTTTTTTTATTATTTTTCTTCCTTTTCCTATGAGAGATATGATTAGGGGATTGAGCTTAAATAGCATTTTTTTTTTTTACTGGGAGATGTAATTTATCGGGGGTTGTTACTTACGTAAATGGGAGTTTGACATTAAGTCTCATTGTAATTGATTGTATGAGCAGTAAAGGGGTTTTTGCTGTTAAACGTTGGAGATTTTTACTGATTTTGTGGGTTGTTCAGTTATCAGAGCTTGAGAGAACATTTTTGGGTCTGGGCTTGTTACGTGATTCTTTTTTTTTTCTTGGGCTCATTACGATTTTTTTTTCTTATTATAACATTTGAGTTTGGAATGTGAGTGCAAAAGTCCGTGGAGTTGCTGTGATTTCTGAGTTGTGTGTGCTGATGTGTGGGTTTGGAGAATTGAGTTGGAGAACTTGATGTTTTTTTTTCTTTGAGAGTTGCGATAATGACTTATGATTTAGTAGTCATATTAAATGGAGTTAATTGGGAAACGTTCAGTTAGTATTTCTGACCTTTTGAGATCATTGTTTGATAGAAGTAGTATGTATGGGGTTAATTCTTTCTAGATTGACCAGTGACTTGACTGATATACTAACACACCAAAAAGTCGTTTCCCAATGCTAGCAAGACGTCCACCAGCCGTGCAGAGAGGTTGCTGTCATTTTGTCCGTGGTGATTACAAGAGTTTCCACGATGGTGATCACGAGAGTCATACAGCGTGTCTTTTGGGGATCTGCAGAAGTCGTGAGAAGTCTTCTACAATGAGGGAGGCGTTCCGTCTTCCTACAGCTGCTACAACCTGTTACTGTCTGTTCAGCTAGTTGCAAGCAAAGAGGGATATTCAAGAATCCGAAGAGAGAAATTCTAGTGTTATTTGGAGATAAAAGCGTAACAGACTTTATTTTATAGTACCAGAGACGTGCAGTTATTACTTATATTTTATTTTAAGCCGGCCAATGTGTTTTATATTATATAAGCTATTTTGCTAGGCGGGGGCTAGCATTGGTTAGTGGCCGAGCAGTATTAGGCCTAGGGTTTTTGATTAATAATATATTGCCAATATGTTCGCTGTGACCTATGGAATGTGAAGAACAGAGCAGAAGCAACGACCCGAGAAAGCTGACGAATAGTTTCTGTGGGTGGCGTGAGATAAAACTGCATAGTTAGACAAGTCAATGTACTCAGGTCATGAACTCTTCTCAAAGTGCCTTTGTGAAACTGGATACAGCTAGTGTTGTGAGGCGCTAACGAACTGTGCATTCGCATGTGCATGTGCGCCTCTTCTTGTTAAAATCTATGATACCCAAGTCTATGGGGGATTTTGATAGAGGCGTCTTTGGAAGAAAGGCAAGATGCCGTGGTGCTCACCGGGAGTTTTTTTTATAAGATAGTGCTTTAAGTGTTCCGGCTGCTTGGGTGAGTGTTGAAATGTTTTAGCTGAAGAGTGGCTGGTTGTCTGTTTGACATTTTTATAAGAATATCTAATCTTTGATGTTGTTGCTAAACTTATGGGTACTTACGAGTGTGTTTCTCGTGTCTTTGAAACAGACGGTTCTGGCAAAGGGGGACAGAGAGTCCCTGATGGATAATAGACATTTTGGTGTGACTATATTTACTGTTTAGACATTTTGATAGTGGGGTAATTTGAAGTAAGTTAGTCTGTAAGACTTGGTTAATTCATTATTTATTCAATGTTAATAAATGTATTTTCTTATGATGCAACTCACTCATTTTCATTACCTGTTAGAGTGGGAAGAGGTGAAGAGAGAGTAGAGAGAGAGAGAGAGAGAGAGAGAGAGAGAGAGAGAGAGAGAGTAGTTTCGAGATTTTTTTCCGAGAGGTTATATGTATTTAGATGAGATAAAATAAAAAAGGTATAATATTTAAAATTTTGGTTGTTTGCCTTGAGGCTCGAGTTACACGTTTACCAAATGAATAATGAGGAAATAACATCATTACATATAAACACACACACACACACACTTTATGTATATATATATATATATATATATATATATATATATATATATATATATTATATATATATATATATATATATATAAAAGGATTTTCTTCAAAGAAGACCTAATCCTGGCCTTGTAATTTTTTCCATAATTATCGTCAGAGGTCTTACGTAAGATCAGAGTTATCTGCCGGTGTAATTAGCGTCACTGTTAACATCATTACTATAAACACACACACACACACACTTTATGTATATATATATATAATATATATATATATATATATATATAAGTATATATATATATATATATATATATATATATATATATATAAAAGGAATTTTCCTAAACAAGACCTAATCTGGCCTTGTATTTTTCTAATTTCGTCAGAGGTCTTACGTAAGATCAGTTTATCTGCCGGTTTTGATCAGCGGCACTGTTAATTTCAAGCATTTCTAGTACCTAGTAATTTCGATTTGCTATACTTTGCTTTGTGTCCACCCTCTTTTATCAAGACAATTTAAACGTAGATAAGTTAATTTTCATTTGGAAATCTTTCTCTGACCTGATTAACGAAAATGGACCTTTAGTCCAGCATCTATAATTGAAATCGCTTTCAGACCGAGTAGCATTACATAGGAACCGAAGCCTTAACATTTAAGTATTCGAAAAATATAGAAACTCAAAGACATATTGCCTGTTGTTTAAAAATAGTTTTAATATTCATCTTGGGTTACTTTATTTTTTTTTTTATTTTTTTTTTACAAATCGCAGTAACAATCCAACTAACACAGTTACTTGGTTATTTGATGCAAGAAGTAGATATAAGCGCCAGAACTCCGGACTTTCACTTTCTGTGAGTCAAGGGTTCTTAACCCTTCAATGTCTCCAACCTCCAATGATCGCCCAATATAGTTCCATACCCATTTGCTGAAGCCCATATATATATATATATATATATATATATATATGATATATATATATATATATATATATATATATATATATATATATATATATATATATATATATATATATTATATATATATATATATATATTTATGTGTGTGTGTATGTGTATGTGTCCGTGTCTGTGTATGTATGTATGTATGTATGACGCTAATAATTTCGTTTGATATATAAGGTATTAAACGCAATTAAACTGCAGAAACAATACAACAACATAAATAAAATAAACCTTGTTCAAATTTTTTGTTTAAGCTCCTGAAATCATAAGTTAACTTCCCATCTCTTCCTGTACATTTACAGTTCGAAGTTTCATATTCTACTGTGAGGGTTATCATAACAAGGGGTATCCATACCCCATGGAGGTGTGAGAACCACATGCGGGGTGTATGGGGCATGATTTCTGGATTTCTGATTATATTTTATTTTATTGTGTCAATGTATACATGAGTACATTTTGTCAATAAATAACTCTATAAAAATATAAATGCTTTAGATTTTCTTATATGTTCTATTCCTAGCTATTCATACCTATAGTATGTATTCAACTAAGTATATTAAGTTATATTGCCAACAAATAGGACTGAAGTGGGCTTCAGCAAATGGGTATGGAACTATATTGGGCGATTCATTGGAGGTTTGGAGACATTGAAGGGTTAAGAACCCTTGACTCACAGAAAGTGAAAGTCCGGAGTTCTGGCGCTTATATCTACTTCTTGCATCAAATAACCAAGTAACTGTGTTAGTTGGATTGTTACTGCGATTTGTAAAAAAAAAATAAAAAAAAAAATAAAGTAACCCAAGATGAATATTAAACTATTTTTAAACAACAGGCAAGATGTCTTTGAGTTTCTATATTTTTCGAATACTTAAATGTTAAGGCTTCGGTTCCTATGTAATGCTACTCGGTCTGAAAGCGATTTCAATTATAGATGCTGGACCTAAAGGTCCAGTTTCGTTAATTCATTTCAGTGGCACAGAAAGATATCCAAATGAAATTACTATCTACGAAATTCGTCCTTGATAAAAGAGGGACTACAAGTCAGGTATAGCAGCGATTATATTAGGTACTATGAAATGCCCTTTGATTAACAGTGACGCTAATTACACCGGCAGATAACTCTGATCTTACGTAAGACCTCTGACGATAATTATGGAAAAATTACAAGGCCAGGATTAGGTCTTCTTTAAGGAAAATCCTTTTATATATATAAAAAAGTAATTGTAGCTTATTCAATTAGGTTTAACCATAAGGCCTACGTGCCTTACACATGATGGCCCTATCTTGTTGTCGTTTCTTCCCCTCTCAACCAGGTTACAATATTTCTAGTTCCCCTTATGTAAGCGTCTATGCGGCTTCATAAGATTAAAAAACGTCTAATCACGAAACTTCAATCTGTTCGACAATAGTTGGCATTGGGGACCAGAAAAATATTAGGAATAAAGTTCAGCAACATCTGACAATCTATAAAATGTATTTTGAACCTTGATATTTATTTATATTTAAAATATACCAATGAGGATTTTCCCCCGTGTTACTGCTATTATTGCAACATCAATGCATTAACAAAATTCACACCTATAAGCTAATGACGAGAAAGAATCATAGTAAGCTTTTGAGATTTTACTTATCAATATTGACGATGTATAAGTAAATATGAATTTAATTTCACATGTTATTTTGTAAACTGATAAAGATTAATTCAAAAGACAAAATAGGACTAATTACATCCTTCATCTTATTAATTAGATTACCGTCTTCACTTTTAACGTTGCAAGAGAATGTTGCAAAAGC
>NC_087205.1:13497130-13516856 GCF_015104395.2 Macrobrachium nipponense | reverse complement strand
ACATGGCTATTGGTATTGCTTGTTTGCTTGTTTTTGACAAAGAAAAAGTGCTGAGACTAGGAGAGAGAGAGAGAGAGAGAGAGAGAGAGAGAGAGAGAGAGAGACGCAAGCCGTTGTGATTCGTTACGCAAACAAACGATTAAACTTGGAACAGTTGGCCATACTGCTGCTGCTGCTCTTATTCTAGTCTTGCAGCATTTGGGACGTAACTCCAGCAAAAACCTAAAGGTAAAATTATCACTTTTATCACTGTGGTATTAAATATTCTTTTACATGATTGCTGTCATCATAAAAAAAAATAACAGTCATATTTACATTATATTCCTGTTCGTTGTATAAATCTTGAAGACCCTCTACACTATACACTAAACAGTCACTTACATAGTGTTGGTTTGTTTATAAATATCTATTTAATTTTTCTCCTTCATCAATTGGTTCTACTTCATATCAATTATTCTATTTTGTTATAACGACCTTCAAAAGAGCGATTATTAACATTAAGTAGAAAAAAAATTGAATATGTAGCCAATTTATGGCCGATGAATTCCCCTGAAATTACTGTATCAAAATGTTTTGTACTTAAAACGTAACATTTTATGCTCTTATATTTTTGTCAGTGTTACATTACAGTTTTTATTAATATAAACGAGGCTCCTGTTAAATGAGAATCGTATCTAGAGTGAATATTTATGTTGCATAAAATATTCAGGTAAGTAAAAAGCAATGTATTTTGTTCCAGCAAGAACATATTTAAATGTGATTTTAGGGTTACTTGAATGATTAATTAAGTTGTTAATATTTCATGAGGGCGAAAAAATCATTTGAAACGTTAATGAACCTACCTATGTAATGTTAAAAGCAGGAGAGACAAGCTGAGGTAATCATGGGTTTCTGATTATTATAGCTGCCATTAGACGAAAATTTCAATTCTTTTACAAAAAAAGGTTATTTAATTACATTAGAATTAAACACTCAATGTATTATGTATATCTCCGCCAATTACCTGTCTATTCTGGAGTTTTAATTTTGGACCGTAGTAACGATTGCCTTTCTAAGAATATTTCATCATTCAATGACGCGAACATTATAAGTTTCAACGGAAAATACATAGGATACAGATGTTTTCTCATTTTTTATAAAAAGTACAATTATATTTATATTTATATATATATATATATATATATATTATATATATATATATATATATATATATATATATATATATATATATATATATATATATATGGATATGGATCCTTTCAAACCCAGGAACGTCGTGAAGCTTTACCTACTACACCACCGCGAGAGGCTAAAGTTCATGTCGCCTCTCACCCTCATATACCTTTCGCGCGCAGGTAATTAGTGGTTTTGGAGACATAAACATCAACCCACCTCGACTCCGGTAGTGTTTGTAGTGCTTTGACAGCACGTAGCCAATCTATAAGTCGTATCACATTTCCGTGATTCATATACATATATCGAGCTACAATGTCCTTTAATATCTAATTCGCTATACCTCAGAATTAATATATTTCATATATGCTTAACCGAAGGGGAATTCTTTCTGGATAATAGATTTGCCTGACCAGGGCGCGAACATATGGATCCTTTCAACCCAGGAACGTCAGTGAAGCTTTACCTACTACACCACCGCGAGAGGCTAAAAGTTCATATCGCCTCTCACCCTCTATAACCTTTCGCGCGCAGGTAATTAGTGGTTTGGAGACAACATCAACCCACCTCGACTCCGGTAGTGTTTGTAGTGTTTTGACAGCACGTAGCCAATCTATAAGTCGTATCACAATTCCGTGATTCATATACATATTTTATCGAGCTACAATGTCCTTTAATATCTATTCGCTCTACCTCATTAATTAATAATTTTCATATATCTTAACCGAAGGGGAATTTTTTCTCGTAATAAAGATTTGCTTGGACCAGGGCGCGAACCTATGGATCCTTTTCAAAACCCAGGAACTCGTCAGTGAAGCTTTTACCTATCTACACCACCGAGAGGCTAAAAGTTCATGTCGACCTCTCACCCTCATATACCTTTCGCGCGCTAGGTAATTAGTGGTTTTGGAGACAACATCAACCCACCTCGACTCCGGTAGTGTTTGTAGTGCTTTTTGACATTCACGTAGCCAATCTATAAGTCGTATCACATTTCGTGATTCAATATACATATATCGAGCTACAATGTCCTTTAAATATCTAATTCGCTCTACCCTCGGATTATAGTTTCAAATCATATATGCTTATTTTTCCGAGGGGAATTTTTTCTCGATAATAGATTTGCCTGGACCAGGGCGCGAACCTATGGATCCTTTCAAACCCAGGAACGTCCAGTTTGAAGCTTTACCCTACTACAACCACCGGGAAGAGGCTAAAAGTTCATGTCGCCTCCAAGCTTTATACCTTTCGCGCGCAGGTACTTATGGTTTGGAGGACAACCATCACCCCACCTCGACTCCCGGTAGTTGTTTGTAGGTGCTTTTGACAGCACGTAGCCAATTCTATATGTCGTATCCACATTTCTGTGCATTATTACCCATATATCGATACTCCTTTATTCTAATTCGCTCTACCTCGGAAATTAATATATTTTCATAGATGCTTACCGGAAGGGGAATCTGGATTATAATTTGCCTGGACCAAGGGCGCGAACCTATTGGTCCTTTCACCCGGACGGTCAAGTGAAGCTTTACCTACTAACCCACCACCGCGAGAGGCTAAAAGTTTCATGTCGCCTCTCACCCTCCATATACCTTTCGGCGCGCAGGTATTATTGGTTTGGAGACCACATCAACCAACCTCGACTCCGTAGTGTTTTTTAGTGCTTTTGACAGCACGTAGCCAATCTATAAGTCGTAGTCCATCACATTTCCGTGATTCATATACATATATCGAGCTACAATGTCCTTTAATATCTAATTCGCTCTACCTCGGATTAATATATTTTCATTATATGCTTAACCGAAGGGGAATTTTTTCTCGATATAGTTTGCCTTGGACCAGGGGCGCGAACCTGGATCTTTCAAACCCGGAACGTCAATGAGCTTTACCTACTACACCACCGCATGCTAAAAGTTCCATGTCGCCTCTAACCTATACCTTTCGCGCGCAGGTCCTTTAGTGGTTTGGAGCAAACCCATCAACCCACCTCGCTCGGTAGTGTTTTAAGTGCTTTTGACCGACGTAGCCAATCTATGTGTATCACCATTTCTGTGTTCTATACATATACGAGCTACAATGGTCCTTTAAAATGTCTATCGCTCTACCTCGAATTAATATATTTTTCCTCATATATGCTTACCGAAGGGGAATCTGATAATAGATTTGCCTGACCAGGGCGCGAACCTAGGATCCTTTCAAACCCAGGGGAACGTTCAGTGGAAGCTTTCCTACTACACCACGGCGAGAGTCTAAGTCATGTCGCCCTCAACCCTCATATACCTCGACTCCGTAGTAATAGTGTGGGAGACATCAACCAACCTCGACTCCTGGGTTTGTAGGCTTTTGACAGCACGTAGCCAATCTATATGTCGTATCACATTTCCGTGATTCATATACATATATCGAGCTACAATGTCCTTTAATATCTAATTCGCTCTACCTTGGAATTAAATATATTTTTCATATATGCTTAACCGAAGGGGAATTTTTTCTCGATAATAGATTTGCCTGACCAGGGCGCGAACCTATGGATCCTTTCAAACCCAGGAACGTCAGTGAAGCTTTACCTACTACACCACCGCGAGAGACTAAAAGTTCATGTCGCCTACTCACCCTCATATACCTTTCGCGCGCAGGTAATTAGTGGTTTGGAGACAACATCAACCCACTCAACTCCGTAGTGTTTGTAGTGCTTTTGACAGCACGTAGTCAATCTATAAGTCGTATCACATTTCCGTGATTCATATATATATATCGAGCTACAATGTCCTTTAATATATAATTCGCTCTACCT
The DNA here is from genome assembly GCF_015104395.2 of Macrobrachium nipponense. Taxonomy (NCBI): domain Eukaryota; kingdom Metazoa; phylum Arthropoda; class Malacostraca; order Decapoda; family Palaemonidae; genus Macrobrachium; species Macrobrachium nipponense. Next base: position 13,512,886 of record NC_087205.1, on the reverse strand, counting down.
CAGAATTAATATATTTTCAAATATGCTTAACCGAAGGGGAATTCTTTCTGGATAATAGATTTGCCTGGACCAGGGCGCGAACCTATGGATCCTTTCAAACCCAGGAATGTCAGTGAAGCTTTACCTACTACACCACCGCGAGAGGCTAAAAGTTCATGTCGCCTCTCACCCTCATATACCTTTCGCGACGCAGGTAATTAGTGTTTGGAGACAACATCAACCCACCTCGACTCCGGTAGTGTTGTAGTGCTTTTGACAGCACGTAGCCTTTTTTAATCTATAAGTCGTATCACATTTCCGTGATTCATTCTTCATATATCGGAGGGCTACAATGTCCTTTAATATCTAATTCGATCTACCTCGAATTATATATTTCATATATGCTGACGAAGTGGTTAATTTTTTGCTCGCTAACTAGATTTGCCTGAATTTTTTCAGGGCTTCGAAACCTATGGATCCTCAAACCCAGGAACGTCAGTGAGCTTTACCCTACTACACCAACCGCGAGAGGGGCTAAAGTTCATGTCGCCTCTCACCCTCCATATACCTTTCGCGCGCAGGTAATTAGTGGTTTGGAGACAACATCAACCCACCTCGGACTCCGGTAGTGTTTTGTAGTGCTTTTGACAGCACGTAGCATCTATAAGTGCGTATTACATTTCCCGTAATTAGTCCATACATATATCAGCTAGCAAAGTCCCTTTAATATCTAAATTTTCGCTCTACCTCAATTAATATATTTTCATATATGCTTACGAAGGGGAATTTTTTCTCGATATAGATTTTGCCTGGACCAGGGCGCGAACCTATGGATCCTTTCAAACCCAGGAACGTCAGTGAAGCTTTACCTACTACACCCACCCCGCGAGAGGCTAAAAGTTCATGTCGGCCTCTCACCCTCATATACCTTTCGTGCGCAGGTAATTAGTTGGTTTGGAGACAACATCACACCACCTCGACTCCGGTAGTGTTTGTAGTGCTTTTTGACAGCACGTAGCCAATCTATATGTCGTATCACATTTCCGTGATTCATATACATATATCGAGCTACAATGTCCTTTAATATCTAATTCGCTCTACCTCGGAATTAATATATTTTCATATATGCTTAACCGAAGGGGAATTTTTTCTCGATAGTAGAATTTGCCTGGACCAGGGCGCGAACCTATGGATCCTTTCAAACCCAGAAACGTCAGTGAAGCTTTACCTACTACACCACCGCGAGAGGCTAAAAGTTCATGTCGCCTCTCACCCTCATATACCTTTCGCGCGCAGGTAATTAGTGGTTTGGAGACAACATCAACCCACCTCGACTCCGGTAGTGTTTGTAGTGCTTTTGACAGCACGTAGCCAATCTATAAGTCGTATCACATTTCCGTGATTCATATACATATATCGAGCTACAATGTCCTTTAATATATAATTCGCTCTACCTCAGAATTAATATATTTTCATATATGCTTAACCGAAGGTGAATTCTTTCTGGATAATAGATTTGCCTGGACCAGGGCGCGAAACCTATGGATCCTTTCACCCAGGAAACGTCAGTGAAGCTTTTACCTACTACACCACGCGAGAGGCTAAAAGTTCATGTCGCCTCTCACCCTCATATACCTTTCGCGCGCAGGTAATTAGTTTGGTTTTGGAGACCAAAATCCAATCCCGTCCTCGATCTGCCGGTAGTGTTTGTAGTGCTTTTGACAGCACGTAGCCAATCTATAAGTCGTATCACATTTCCGTGATTCATATACATATATCGAGCTACAAATTCCTTTAATATCTAATTCGCTCTACCTCGGAATTAATATATTTTCATATATGCTTAACCGAAGGGTAATTTTTTCTCGATAATAGATTTGCCTGGACCAGGGCACGAACCTATGGATCCTTTCAAACCCAGGAACGTCAGTGAAGCTTTACCTACTACACCACCGCAAGAGGCTAAAGTTCGTGATCCATTTATATATCCTGATTTCGTCCCCGTCCACTTGGACGGTGGTTCGATCCCATGGGGGGACGAAATTATTATCAACTAAAAAATTCCCCTTCGGTACATACATGAAAATATATCATTTGGGAGGTAAAGTGAATTTAGATATTAAAGGACATTTGTAGCTTGAATTGATATATAAATGGATCACGGTTCGATGTGATAATTATTCATAACAAAATGCTACGTGCTGTCAAACGCTCGAATTGGCTAACATGGAAGACAGGGTTTCATATCGATTCTAATTACAAAAGCACCGAGATCGAGGGTGATTTGTAAGGTCAGAATCGATATGAACTTATAGCATCTCTGTTGGCTGATTGGATAGCGTCACTGACTGTCCTGATTTCGTCCCCATCCACTTGGACGGTGGTTCGATCCCATGGGGGGACAAAATTATTATCAACTAAAAAATTCCCCTTCGGTACATATATGAAAATATATCATTTGGGAGGTAAAGTGAATTTAGATATTAAAGGACATTTGTAGCTTGAATTGATATATAAATGGATCACGGTTCGATGTGATAATTATTCATAACAAAAGGCTACGTGCTGTCAAACGCTCAAATTGGCTAACATGGTAGACGGGGTTTCATATCGATTCTAATTACAAAAGCACCGAGATCGAGGGTGATTTGTAAGGTCAGAATCGATATGAACTTATAGTGTCTCTGTTGGCTGATTGGATAGCGTCACTGACTGTCCTGATTTCGTCCCCGTACACTTGGACGGTGGTTCGATCCCATGGGGGGACGAAATTATTATTAGTATATATATATATATATATATATATATATATATATATATATATATATATATATATATATATATACATATAGTATATATATATATATATATATATATATATATATATATATATACTATATATATATCTATATATATATATATATACTATATATATATATATATATATTATATATATATATATATATATATATATATATATATATATATATATATATCTATATATATATAGATATATATATATATATATATATATATATATATATATACTATATATATATATATATATATATATATATATAGTATATATATATATATATATATGATATATAATATATATATATATATATATATATATATATATAGTATATATATATATATATATATATATATACTATATATATATATAATATATATATATATATATATATATATATATATATATATATATATATATATATATATATATATATATATATATATATATATATATATATATATATATATATATATATATATATATATATATATATATATATATATATATATATATATATATATATATATATATATATATATATATATATAGAGAGAGAGAGAGAGAGAGAGAGAGAGAGAGAGAGAGTGATACATTTTCTTTTTCAAGTCAGACTTGTATTTCAAAATCCCTGCCCGAACAATGGGAAGAAAATGTATTCTGAACATGCCCATGGCACGTAGGGGAGTGAGATGATTAAAAAGAGAAATCATGCACAAGAAAAAAAACAACCGCACCGACCATCTGAGTGACCTTTCCCAAGACAATGTTAACAATCCAGCTTTCGCAAGAGAGGATAAAAAGAGAGGAAAAGCCGAGTTGTCGTATTTAATACCTTTTACTGACCTCCCAGAAACTCTGAAAAAGCATATTGCGTCAATACCCCTACCGGCTGTCAACGAGAGAACACAGAATAAAAAAAGAATAAAAATAATAATAAAAAAAGTTTAATTGCGTCAGAGAAATCGAGTTTTTTGCACGTCGCATAATACTGAATGAAACTCTCCGCCACATCTTATGAAACTTCAGCCACGGCCCGGTGGTGGCCTGCGTCGTTATATTTAGGTTAAATTTAGCCATGAACGGCCAGACGTGAGATCACGGTTAAATTTAACGTTAAATAAAATAAAAAGAAACTACTGAGGCCAGAGGGTTGCAAGTTGTTATGTTTGATGATTGTATTTTGGATGATCAATATAACAATTTGCACCCCTCTACCCTCAATAGGCTTTAAAATCTGTGGACGGAGAGACAAATTGAGGACGGACAGACAAATAGACATCTCAATAGTTTTCTTTTACAGAAAACTAAAAATGCGAAATACATCAGCTTTGCATTGATTTATGTCTTTTTGGCCAAAATTTCACATGATTTAACGCAGTTAGTTTTATTCACCTCAAATTCTGTCAGTCAGTGTGCGTGTTTGTACGTCTGTATGCCTTTGCGCGTGCAGTATTGGATGCATCCATAGACCTTTATTCATTTATCGTTGCAAATTCTAAATACAATTCAGTTTGCGGTAGGGAAACCTCTTAATTTCTTCCATGCAATTGAGGAGGCGTTTCCTCCTAATTGGTTAATTATGCCATGTTCATCGTTTCATTACTTAGTATAAATCCAATTTACGAAATTGTAGCAATATGTAGCTGATTATTCTTGTCACTGGATAGACCGTAATTTCCCTTTCAATACAAGAGAAAGCGCAATTGGTTGTGCTATTATTTATTCGTGTTGCGATGTTCATTTTCAGTTCAAACATAAATGAAGAATTAAACAAAGATTGGGATAACATTCATAAGTGATGATATACAGGTAAATATTGATATATATATAAAATATTAGAGAAAATAGTGGATAAATATATACCAAAGAAGAAAAGTAAATGAGTCATGCATACCAGGAGACAGAGGGATCTTATTCCAGAAAATCAGAAAGTGGAAAAAAGTCTTGCAAAAGAAAAGAATGCATGGAAAGTGATGGAACTAAATAGTAAGAGAGAAAATGCAGAACAAAAGATTATACAATCAAAAGAAAATGAAAAACGGGACTTAGAAGAAAAAACCCTAGTAAATATCAAGCAAAACCCCAAACTGTTGTCATCATATGCGAAAAAGATGAATAAAAGAAGAAAAGAAATAGACCCTCTAAGAAATGGAGATTAACGAATGAAAAAAAGGAAATATGTAACATATTGGCAGAAAGATAAAAGACTTTACTCCTAGAATAGATAATGGAGATAATGACACAGAAATAAGGGATGAAAATAGTGAATATTTATCAGACAGATATTAATGAAGCCGATATTGTGCAGGCTATTAATGAAATTAAAAATGGAGCAGCAGCTGGGCCTGATGGTGTCGCTGCTATTTTGTTAAAAGTAATTAATTCTATCGCAAAGCCCCTTGCAATATTATTAAGGCAAAGTGTAGATACAGGCAAGATTTATGATTAGCATAAATTAGCATATATTACCCCTACTTTCAAAAGTGGATCAAGACTAGAGGCAAGTAATTATAGGCAAGTGAGTAACATCCACATATGATAGTGTATGAAAGAGTAATGAAGAAAATTATGAAACATTTAATAAAAAATAATTGTTTAATGTGAGACAACATGGTTTTGTATCCAGAAAAAGTGCACAATCCCAGCTGTTAGTCCACTGTGAGAATATATAAAAAAAATGAAAAACTGAAAAGAAACAGATGGTTTATCTCGATTTTGCAAAAGCTTTTGACAAGGTAGACCATAATATATTAATGAAATTAAAAATGGAGCGAGCAAAAGCTGGGCCTGATGGTGTCGCTATTTTGTTAAAGTAGTTCATTCTATTGCAAAGCCCTTGCAATATTATTAAGGCAAAGAAATATAGTAACTCAGATGAGCACAAATTAGCATATATTACCCATACTTTAAAAAGTGGATCAAGACTAGATTCAAGTAATTACAAGGCTGTGAGTAACATCCACATATGAAAGTGTATGAAAGGGCAATGAAGAAAATTATGAAAAAAAAAAAAAAATTGTTTAATATAGGACAACATGGTTTTGCACCTGGAAAAAGTGTACAAACCCAACTGTTAGTCCACTGTGAGAACATATATAAAAATATGAAAAACTTAAAAGAAACAAATGGTTTATCTAGACTTTGCAAAAGCTTTTGACAAGTAGACCATAATATATTAGTGAAGATAATTAGAAAACATAATATAGTGGACAAAGTAGGAAGTTGGATAAAAGAATTTTTACACAACAGAAAACAAGTTATTGCAAACGGTGAGAAATCAGATAAAGCTAAGGTAATATTCGGTGTGCCACATGGTACGGTGCTAGTTGCATTGCTGTTTGTTATTATGATTGCATGCATACAGTAATGTTAAGGACTCTAGCGAGTAGTTTCGCCGATGACAAGAATAAGAGAAATTTCTTGTGATGAAGATAGGAAAGCGCTACAAAGAGACCTTAAAGTATATGAATGGGCAGAGGTAAATAGGATGGTATTTAACTGATAAATTTGAATCAATAAATTATGGATATAGAGAAGGAAAGCTATATACATATAGGGGACCTAATAAAGAGAATCACTAATAAGGAAGAAGTTAAAGACCTTGGTGTGATGTTGAATAAGAACGTGTGCAATGATCAAATAGCTGGCAAAATTCAAAGCAAAAATGGGAATGTTATGGCACTTCAAAACAAGAAAAGCTGAACACATGATCATGTTTTATAAAATGCATGTTCGTAGTTATGGTACCCACACTACCAAAAGGATATTGCACAAATAAGAGTGTATAAAGGTCCTTTACAGCTAGAATAGAAGAAGTTAAGGATCTTGGCTACAGGGAAAGACTACAGTTTTTAAAATTATATAGCCTAGAAGAAGAGAACGCTACATGATAATTCAGGCATGGAAACAGAAGGAATTGCCGAAAACATCATAGAGCTAAAAATATCAAAGAGCAAGCAGAGGTAGATTACTAATGCCCAAAACTATACCAGAAAAATAAGGAACGCACACAGGACATTAATCCACTACGCACCAGCATCGACAATGCAGCCTCTATTCAATGCGTTGCCAGCTCATCTGAGGAATATATCAGGAGTGAGTGTAGATGTGTTTAAGAATAAGCTCGACAAATATCTAAGCTGCATCCCAGACCATATAAGATTGGAAGATGCAAAATATATCGTTAGATGCATTAGCAATTCTCTGGTAGAGGTGCCTCACACTGATGGACCTGGGGCAACCTGAACAAGATATAAGGTCTGTAAGGTAAGGTAAGGTCTCATTTTGTGCTCCATTATTTCTAGATATTACACTTTTAAATATTTTCAAAATGCTAGTGTCATGACCCACAGGTTGAAAACAACTGATCTAGTCCTTATCCAAAACTAAAGTCGTGATCTGATCTCTAGCTTACTCGGGATGTGTGCAGGAATTTCCAGACGCTTAAGTTATAAACATTACATTCCTAACTAAATGTTAAGTATCTTCGTAATTAATGCTCATACAAGGATCAAATAATAAGGACAAAATAAACACATTCTTATATTATCAATTGTAAGTGGAAGCAAAATAACTTTACAGAAGTATAGCCTCTAAATCCAGTATGTCGAATAAATCAAGACGTGCTCGCCCAAATAGACCGTAGTTTCACAAACTAAAATTAAATTCGCTATATTTAATCAGAAACCATTTTTATGTACTATTTAACACATTTTTACTTTTATTGTAATAAATCTAATCCTTACCTAAAATTCCTGTATCTTTAACGCAACGCGAAACTCCTTCTTCAGACATTTTAAGGCTTTCTTACCCCTACAACACAAACATCATTTACAACAACAACAAAGTAGTTTGTAGGCTGGCTTACCGAGTAAATAAAATTGGATCAAGATTCTCATCCGAGTCAATATTCAAGCAGCATAAAAATATGAAATATTAAAGGATTTCGATTATCGGCAGTATTACATACTTTGCGTTTCAAGATGAAGCTACATTGAAAATAGGCCGAGGTGGTTATAACAAGCATTAAACTTGAGAGATAAGTGACTGAATATAGGTGGCTACAATAATTACAATAACAAATGAGTAGCTAACCATTTCAGTGGGGCATCTACGCCCACTTCACGTTGAACCGTGTTTAGCACCAGCGCCCCTCTGTGATGTAAGTAAAAAAACAAATTACGGCAAACCGCAAATCACTTCGGTAAATTACTGAATCTTCGTAAATTAATCAAATTATCTCACGTACTGCATTATACACATTTTCTATATTGACAAAATAATCAATCAAACTATCTCCGCGTGGAACTCTAACGTACTTGATGAATCTTATAAGATTTTTAATTTACCAAAATATTTTTCATATTCATAATGAAAGCTCAAATGCACAAGCAGTTTAATAAGATTTTGACGAGAAAAAAAATACAGGAAAAACATATTTTTGTGACAAACACTCCCACTAGACTTATGAGCCTCTTAGTAATGCACGATATAGTTTTAAAAGGTGAAATTAACAGAAAAAAAACATTTCACATATAGGCCCTTTACCTATCTAAACACAGTATTTGGTAATTCTGAAGATACAAACATCGTTATTTTAGTAATAGCTTCACTTTCTTGCATATATACATTCATTCACTAAAGTGATGATATTCAAAATGGGCCGAATGAACTAGCTTTGCACACATTCCAAAGAGATGGGTCAGCTACAGACCTAGAAATCTTTTGAACCGAGCTTGAACAGATGGTTCAACTCTCAGCTCCATTAACAAATTCACCGATCTTGGAAAAACTCGGAAATGAATTCGATATTTATCTAATCTGTTCCACCAACATTTCACTTCACCATAATCTGAGCTGCATAATCTGGGTTTAAAAGTTTAGTTCAAATTCCGCAACGTGCCCATAAAATACAGTAATATAAACTCCCAATACCCAAATCCAATTAAAGGAGGCAATAAAACTACTGGCACAAAGCACTCAAATTTGATATCTTCTAAAGCACACACGAATTGATTAAACGGCGCCGGGCGCCAAATGCAAGAGACACCCTCCTTGCCTCTTTTGAGAAAATCAAGGACTAAAAACGAAAGTAATGCATCAAGGACTAGAGAGTTATTGGCCTGCTTTAGTGTCCTTGGAAACAAGCAGTGCCCTCTATATCTCCTCCCGTTTTCTATACTGGGATCTTATTTCTTGTTTTTTATGACCATCTTTACTGGGGAAAAGAGACTCAACAAATATATGAAAAAATGGAATTCATGGTGCCCATAATGTCCTAGTACCATTAAAAGTATGTATTACTTAGAATTGTACAGGGACTTTATGAACACCCTGTATAAAAATGTAAAATCAAGCTAATAAATAGTTCATAAAAGCATAGAATTTATGCGCGAACAGAATTTTGTAGATGCAAATATGCAAAGGCTTATACAATGAGTTTTGTCACAAACACACGCATTGACACATAAGTACACAAATCACAATGAAATGCAGCAAGTAACTTAGAAGTGCGTTTCCTTCAGTGGATCACAAAAGGCGTTTGCTAGCATTCAGCTCTTTAAGCTTTATATTTGTTTTTCATTTCGACGCCTTCCGTCATGGAGTCACTTTCTTTGAAGGCTTATTTTTTTGCTGGCAGATTCTGCTCTCTAGTGGTGAAGGGGTTTCGTTATACCTTAGATTTTATCTGTTATTGAATATATATCTATCTATATATATATATATATATATATATATATATATATATATATATATATATATATATATTATATATATATATATATATATTATATATATATATATATATATATATCTATATATATATATATTTATATTATATATATATAATATATATATATATATATATATATATATATATATATATATATATATATAAATATATATTCAATAACAGATAAAATCTAAGGTATAACGAACCCCTTCACCACACGAGAGCAGAATCTGCCAGCAAAAAAATAAGCCTTCAAAGAAAGTGACTCCATGACGGAAGGTGTCGAAATGAAAAACAAATATAAAGCTTAAACAGAGCTGAATGCTAGCAAACGCCTTTTGTGATCCACTGAAGGAAACGCACTTCTAAGTTACTTGCTGCATTTCATTGTGATTTGTGTACTTATGTGTCAATGCGTGTGTTTGTGACAAAACTCATTGTATAAGCCTTTGCATATTTGCATCTACAAAATTCAGTTCGCGCATAAATTCTATGCTTTTATGAACTATTTATTAGCTTGATTTTACATTTTATATATATATATATATATATATATGACTATATATATATATATATATCTATATATATAACATATACATACATATTATATATACATATATATAAAATAATATAAATATCTATATATATATATATCTATATATATTATATATATATATATATATATATATATATATATATCTTATATATATATATATAGATCTATATTGAAAAGCATGGTGAAAGACTTATTGATATCTGAACAGTATTTACTTTTTATAACTTATAAACTGAACAGGAATCCTTATAAATTTTTTTGTATTATTTTATTGTTTCATAAATGAAATTGGAATGTTCCAGCGTCATATGTGTGTACTTTATATTGTTTTTTTTTACAGTCTTTCGGGGCTGGAACATATAATTTTGTAATAGAGCAAGAAAACGGTTAAAATATTACCAGGAACCGTGTTTGGTTTATGAATTATAACAAGTGTTTTCTGATCAGCTTAAAGCTGACTTTCATTAAAAATCAGCAATGTGTATCTGCCCATGCTTTACAAAGTAGTAGACGGTAACCAGTCTTAAACTTTAAACTGGGGTAGAAATCGAGAGGACAGCTCTTTTACGTCATAGATATGCTTATCATTTAAAGTGTAAAAAAAAGTAGTATAGTACAGTAACCAACTGTATGCTTTAAACTGAGGTAGAAATCGAGAGAACAGCTCTGCTACATTAAACGGGTGCTTATCATTTCAAGTGCAAAATAAACGTTTTGAAAAAAACCTATGCACAATAAAAACAATATTAACATTCAAGAATAACGGCTCTGCTACATTAAACATGTGACTATCATTTAAAGTGGAAAATTATATTAAAAATAAGACCTCTTCGCAATAAAAACATTAAAAAACAACTTATTAAATCATATTAAATCATATCCATTGCCGGCGGGAAGCAGTTAATTAATCAAAGCTATTCCCAAGGAAATCTCGACTTCCACTTATCACGGTGGTGATGGATGGAACATTCGATCCTCCAGGTGTCTGGGTTAAGTCAGTTCCCAATTGATGACTTGATAAATTGAGGAAGGAAAGGAGAGCTGACGCTTTAAAAGCTATCCAAAAGAATCATTCGTTTCTAATCTTTTATTTTGGTAATAATCGTCTTTCCAATAAACTTTGGTGTAATAGAAACGACGTGGAAAAGAAAATATGTTTTATCAAACAACACGAAACGGAAGAAGAAAGGTTTAGGTGAATATCACGAACGAGGGTTAGAATACTTATGCTTTGTTCATTAGCCAAGATGTGAGCTAATATGAATGCTCTATTACAATTTTCCATATTGAAAATAGTTCGGCTTAAGGTTTTTTAGACCGAGAGATAAGTGACAAGATGCGTAAATATTTTGTAAAGCATTATAGAAATCGAGCAAAATCGAATGGTATCTATAGAGTAGGTGCTACTGCTTACCCGGGTTAAGCAAGAAGTTAAATTTGGCCCAAGCCTTGAGCTACGACTGATTTCCTGTAATGTTAATATAAACTGCCTACATCAAATTAAATTTCGGTTGATTAAAGACTTCTATAGCATCATAACTGACCGATCTGTAAGATGTTAGTTAGAAAACTGAATTTAAACCAGTATCACTGAACCAAGAATAATAAAAAAACACACACAAAGATATCTAAACATCTTAAAACATCGTTGAATTGTAAGACTTTCTTTTATCGTTTTTTTCCCCTCCGTTTTGTCCAGGTCATTATTTTCATCGTATAAAGATATTTTGTGTGCAAACGTCCAGTCTGTAAAAAGAACAGAAAAAAAGCGTGGTGAATGCTGATTTTGCAATGTTTAAATATATGATTTTCTTACCATGCGTAAATTCATCAGAAAAATAACAAACGTATTCTTTCTCTGAACGGACGGCGGACGGCAAAGGTATACAATAACGCTCAGAAAAAAAAGGAAAAGTAAGATAAACATTGGACTTGAGTCGCCACAGCTCCGTCCTTTGAATGAGAAAAGAGCGCTGGAAGCAAAGAAAAGAGAGTAAGGGGAAAATTCCAGGTAAAGGTTACGATGTGGAAAAGCTCTCTCCTTCAGTCTCCGGTAGAAGGGATCTATCTCTCAATAGTCCTTTCAGCAAAAAGAGAGAGAACACTTTTTCGCTTACTCGGGGTGTAAGCCTACAAACTACTTTCTTGTTGTTGTTGCTCTTGTTGTTATTGTTGTTGTTGTTCTTGCTGTTGTTCTTCTTGTTGGGGGTTAGGAAAGCCTTTTGGAAAAGCCTAAAAAGGTCTGGAAATGGTATAACGCGTTGAGTTAAAGATACAAAAATTTTAGGATAGGGTTTATCTATAAGGATAAAAATTTTTAAAAAATAAGTAATGTGAATATTAAAAACTACAGAACAATTATTTCTAATAAATTATAGCGATTTACTTTAATTTTCACTGGTGAAACAATGCGCTACTTGACTGTAGTTTTTAGCACGCATCCAGAGTAAACTGGATGTTGGATCACGTCTTGTTTATATAAAAATATTAGAAGGCAAGTAGCGTTTAAGGCAAATAATTATAAATATATATATATGATATAAATATATATAGATATATATATATATATATATATATATATATCTATATATATATCAATCAACCGAAGAGGAAGCCTCAGACGGGATACATGGCGTTAAGGGTTTAAATGGAGACATCTTTTTCATATGGGCGTTTATTTAATGCAACGTTTCAGGGACCAGCCCCATTTTCAAGCTGAAAATTACAATAATAAAATAAAATTAAAATAATTACTCTTCTAAAAAACATACAATTATAATACTTAAAGCAAATTAAAAGAGCAACAACTAAACGCAAGTACTATTTCCAGTAGAGGAAGAAAGACGAGTGACTAAAAAAACAAAAACAAAACACGAAGGCATCGCTGTTGTTTACGCCAGGTACAGAGGGGTGGAGGCAGTTTGGTTGTTCAGTTTTGGAACAATCGTCTTTATAAAGAGCGATTCGAAGACCGCTAGCTGCTGCGGAGAAGACGCTTTTGAAAGGATCTTAAAGTTTTTATATTCAATATTGACTCTGCATTTCTTTGTGTGGTCACGGATGCTGGAAAATTCTGGAGATGATAATTTGACTCTAGTACGGAAACTCAACCCCCTATGGCAATCTATTCGGACCTTAAGAAGTCTTCTTGAGGCTCCGATATATTTTCCTAGATATCATCTAAGACAAGTATATAAATAGACGATATTAGATGCCATGAGAGGGTTTAGCTTGTCTTTATATTTGAAAATTGATCCAATTGTCAATGGGTTTGTTGGGATCAGCAAGACATTTTATGGCCGGACAGTAAGTTCTAATAATCTGCTGCATTTCGACATAGAATTTCGAATTGATTAAAAATGGAACACTGTCATTGAACGGCATCGTAGGTACAATCTGAATAGCATTGCTAGGTAAAAGTTTCATATTCATAAATTTGTGAAGGCATTATTAAATAAACTACTGGGATAACAGTTATCAGTAAAATATTTCTTTAAAAAAGTGACCTCAAATATAAAGACAAGTTAAACCCTCTCATGGCATCTAATATTGTCTATTTATATACTTGTCCTAGATGTGATCTAGGAAAATATATCGGAGCCTCAAGAAGACTTCTTAAGGTCCGAATACATTGCCATAAGGGGGTGAGTTTCCGTACTGGAGTCAATATTGAATATAAAAACTTTAAGATCCTTTCAAAAGCGTCTTCTCCGCAGCAGCTAGCGGTCTTCGAATCGCTCTTTATAAAGACGATTGTTCCAAAACTGAACAACCAAACTGCCTCCACCCCTCTGTACCTGGCGTAAACAACAGAGATGCCTTCGTGTTTTGTTTTTGTTTTTTTAGTCACTCGTCTTCCTTCCTCTACTGGAAATAGTACTTGCGTTTAGTTGTTGTTCTTTTAATTTGCTTTAAGTATTATAATTGTATGTTTTTTAGATGAGTAATTATTTTAATTTTATTTTATTATTGTAATTTTCAGCTTGAAAATGGGGCTGGTCCCTGAAACGTTGCATTAAATAAACGCCCATATGAAAAAGATGTCTCCATATAAACCCTTAACGCTATATCTATATATATATATATATATATATATATATATATATATATATATATATATATATATATATATGTATATGTATATATTGTATATATATATATATATATATATATATATATATATATATATATATATATATATATATATATATATATATACTTATATATATAGTATATATATATATATATATATATATATATATATATATATATATATATATATATATATATATATATATATATATATATATATATATATATATATATATATGGTAATATTTTAGTTTCAACCATTATGGGAAATCTATTATATTGATATTTTTTCCCGAGTAAAGCACGTGATAACAAAACACTTCTTCTCAATACATTATTGTCGCTAATGCATACTTACAGAGAAAAAAAAGATTAAGTTTTTACCTCGAATTTTTCCTAAGTCGGGAGAGGTGTTTCCTCTACGGTAATGTTTACTTTTAATGAGCCCTCTAACTTACTTTCTTACGCAAACAAAAGCAGTTCCAGTTACTCATTATTGGCTGAGAGGTGTGACATCGTTATGACGTCATGGTTTCATAACCAATTACGAATGACTTGAGTCGAAAACTAAGTTTCACTAGCATTTCAGCGGAGTAATACAGTTACCTGTCTAGTGTCCACTGGTATCCTTGTTTGACTGAATACTCGAATAATGAAGCAAAAAAACGGCATTTTGTCTTCCTGTACCTATGGCAGAGGTAGTGGCTGGCCCTTCTGGCATTAATTTTGAGACCTTCGATTTCCTACCGATTGTTTGCAGTGCAATGTGGTCGTCGGGTACCTGGCCACTTCCTACTTTAAGTTGCATGTCAGGGAACCTTGCAACGCTTCACGTTTTCCCTCAAAATACCAGCACATTTTTATCAACCAACAGTTTAAGGTAAGCTTCATTAATTTATAGAGTATATTATAATGGTGGTAGTATAACGATGTATACAGCAGTACCATCACTTTGGATTTGGTTTGATGGATGTTAGGTAGTGGCCTTAAGGGCGGGTCGCCGGGGGGCGGAGCCCCCCCCGCTAGGCCTAGGTAGGGGACAGGGCCCTAGGTTAAGGTTTAGGTGGTTGGTATTTATTTCGGTAAGTGCCCCAAAATCAACTGTGGCCTTAAGGTTCCGGCAGCCCCCCCGGACCCGCTAGGCCTAGGTAGGGGTACAGGGGCCCTAGGTAAGGTTAGGTGGTTGTTTATTGGTTTTCGGTAGTTGCCCCCGAAAATCACCTCCTTAAGTGGCCCCCCCCCGAAAAGCGGGGGCAGGGGCCCCCCCGGAGGCCCCCCCTAAGCCTAGGTTAGGGGTACAGGGCCCTAGGTAAGGTTCGGTGGTTGTATTAGGTTCGGAATAGCCCCCGCCCCGAAAATCACTGCTGGCCTTAGGGGGGTCCGGCAGGGGGCCGGAGCCCCCCGCTAGGCCTAGGTAGGGTAAACAGGGCCCTAGGTTAGGTTAGGTGGGTTTGTTAGGTTCTGTGGTGCCCTGAAAATTACTGTGGCTTTAAGGGGGGTCGCTGGGGGGCCCTACCCCCCTCCCCCCGGTAGGCCTAGTTAGGGGTATGGGGGAGGGGTGCTGGAACATTAATTATT
>NC_087205.1:13492130-13494630 GCF_015104395.2 Macrobrachium nipponense | reverse complement strand
TTTTATAAAGATGACTTGTTGATACCGAAATGACATTGAGGTATTCTACATTAACCACAGGTTTCATAGAGAGGTGGAGAAGAATTTTGCGGATTAATGCTTTACAGTGGGTAACAAGTAATTGGTTTCCATGACCTGCAAATAAAATATTTTCGTAGGATATATTCCATGCAGTTTACATAAATACGTACAAGAGAGGACGTACATGATTTGACCAGTCCTGAGGTGTATTCACGATTTAACTAGACTGTTACGATTCCTACTTTCGTAAATCTACTCCGACGTATCTCGGTGCATTATTGCTCTCAACGCCACTAAAAAAATAATAAATAAACAATCCGTCGAAACCAGCATTTGGCTTGCTCAGTGTTCTTTTATTTGTTTTCTGAAGAATTCATAAGATTTCCTGAATGTGTTCATTGCGTAATAAAGGCACAAAGACATTCAATTTCAGTGCATATAACATCTCTTTAGGAATATTCATTTTTATTTGCTTTAAAATTTTCTCATTCTCATGAATATTTGCTTTCAACTGCATTCATTCGGCTACAAATCAAACGTTCTTTCAACTGAGATACAGGACATAAATATAGAAATACATGCATGGCTATTGTTCACGAATTTCTTTCAGAATGCTAGTGGTTGTTCTGTATTAGTCTGAAAAATTAAGAAAAAACGTAGTAAAAATATTTTTTCATCATTATCTTGGGAATTCATGTATTATGCTTGCAGGTCTCTAATTGGGCATTTTTAGAGCAGTGCTGCGCAAATGTTTTTGAGAGTCTACTCGAACATGTTGGCTAATAACTTTTCAGTTACCAGAAATTAATGAATAATTTAATTGACAATACCTAGATAATTTTTAAAGTTTCTAAAAATAATATTAGCTGTTTTTTTTATATCATTTAATACTTAATTCGCTGTACTTTACGGCAGGATTTGAGCTGATGTCTGTTTAAGAAGAAAAAATTATTTTTTTCTTTCAGCATCTTATGTCTGTCCGTCCATCTGTCATTCAATCACGGCCGAACGACGAGTCCGATTGGCATGAAACTTGACAGGATTATAGTGGGGCCTCCCAAGATGGTTTAAAATGGGGTTTCATCCTACCTCCCCTTCCCCCTCCGAAGGGGGTGGGGGTGAGAAGGGATTCCCTGAAATGGAGCTGCTTCTGCCAGTGAAACGGGGCTGGTTGTGCCCGTAGACTTAGTTACTTTACGAATTTATCATACATAATAGTTACAAAACACTAGCGAGTCGCTTATATGAAGCAGCAGATGAATATGCTTTTAGTAAGGATTGGTAAATTGCTAGTATATAAAATAAGGTTAGCTAACTGATGACAAAAATGTGGATGCAATGGGAGTGCTCTCGTAATTAGGAATTCCAGGATGCTTGGACGGTAGGATTGTGTAGCACAGGATTTTTAATGCACAAAGGAATCGCTGGTTTATGCCTATGAACAGATGAATCTAGCGAAAGGTTACGACATTGCAAATTCAACATTTATTCACCTGTAAAAGATTAAAAATTCGCTGAATATGTTTCCTTTCATAATAATTTATGTCAGTCTCTAGGTTCGAAAATAATTAGATAACTTACCTTCAAAATATAGGTATAGAATTTCAAATGAATCTTTAAATCATTATTTGTTTAAACCGCGATCTTGTCTTTTTTTCTCAGAAGCTCAAATTCGTTATCTGTTATGTTTTCTGAAAGGGACGAGAATGATGGCACCAGGTTTTCTCTTCTGCTAATTAGTCCTAATGAGTATTTCCTGTCACGCATCATCCTCGCCACAATACCCCCCCCCCCACCCCCCCCCCCCTTCCCCCCCGTGCCCTAATGAAACATGTTACCAGAACTAAGACAATGAGACCAGGCTGAAATTCCTAAAATTCACTTCTAGTTTTTATATTAATAATTGATTTCCTTTTGCGTAATGCACAGCAATGATATCGGGAATGAAGAAATAAAAACTGAAAAGCTAAATCGTAAATCGTTACAATAATCATATATTTTACTTCAAGTAGCGCAATACACTTTGTCTTCCTGGCATGACAATGGGTTCTACTTATTTACAGACACATACTTATCTTTGAAAATATTAGCAAAAAATATGAAGATTATTGCATCTGGAAAAAAAATTATCCAGACAAAAATGATAAACATGATAACAATCTCACCCACTTTATACTGCAGTTGTCGAATAGCAGATGCACCCTTGTGCATCTCCCAGCGCTTTCTGGCGCCATGAAACGCACCTTTACTCTACCGCATCTGGTGAACAACTGGAGAGCTGACGGTCATAGTTGACGGTTTTATACAGCATTACACCTTGTACAGAAAACTCTACTTCTTCTGCATATTTTCTACTTGTTTCATATTGCAATTTAGCGCAATTCTCGCTATGTCTGAAAACAGAAATTAAAGCTTAATGAAAAAAGCAACAAAAGATTTGGAAAGACGGTCTAGCAAAATGCTTAGTTTATAAAACCTA
>NC_087205.1:13482130-13489630 GCF_015104395.2 Macrobrachium nipponense | reverse complement strand
GTAAACGCAGAGATTTTAACCCTGCAAACAGTTACTGGACAAAACAATCCCTCTACCCTAATTGTATGCTGCATTAATAAGCAGGGCACTAATGAGACGAAAGCCGAATTATGTCCTCCACAGATTTTGTCGGTCGTTTAATGAGGGAAACAATACAAAAATATTTCAGACAGTATGGAATACCAAGGACGGTTGAATGGAATAGTTTTATTTCGATATATAATTAGGCGCTTGAATGGTGCGATCGCGTTTGTTGTTTTGTTAGACAGGTTATGAACTTGCGTGGAAATGTGTTGTTGTTATATCATTGTTTGTTTCAAAAATTTTAAGCGGGGATTATTGCGTATTAGAAATGATAACCATCAGAGCATGCGCTTCTTATGATGGGTGGCTATAATAATATAATATATATATATATATATATATATATATATATATATATATATATATATATATATATATATATATATATATATATATATATATATATATATATATATATATATATATTTTAGGGCTTGTTGCCTTGTATGATAAGGCGCCCTATGAGGTAATGTTAGACTTGCGATAATCTTACGCTAAGTCGGTTGGTATTGCACTTCCATCTTCAATGGAGTGTCTTGGGGTTTGTAGATCACTTACGAAGTCAGGATTATCTTCTTGTTTATGACGACGATGTGTTAAACTCATGGTGAGGAGGTTCTTGTAGAAAACACGAAGTATAAAAATATATATATTCTTCTGAAGTTTTACATGCTGAAGATCAGGTATGATTGTACAAGTCTTCTAATAACGATAGCTTGATCGCTTCTGCCAATGATGATGGCTACTTCTGTTCTCTCTACATGATAAAGCTTAGGTAAAGAGATACAGGTCTTCTAATGACGATAGCTAACTCTGTTCTGCCCCCTTCTACATTAATAAGTACCGGAAAGTTATGAATAGCCGACACCTTACCATGGACTACTTTAAGACCTTGACTAGACACATAAAACCTAGATAAACATGTTCGGTTTTAAAAACTCACATTTAGATATTTTACTCTGAGACTAGCTCTAGTTTATGTGAATGTACTTCTAAGGTATTAGAAAAGATTACAAGATCATCCATATAGGCATGTAGGTTATCCCCTAAAAGTCTCCAAACACTATATTGTAATTGGGGCGCAACGTAAGCCGGAGGCATACGTAAAAAATTTATAATGTCCCCTGAGTGTGCTGAAAACGGTGTATGAGGTACAATCACTTAGGTAATGGTATCAGGTAAAAGCCTTTAAGTAAGTCCAAGCTGGTGAAAAATTTATTCTAACCTAACAGAGATAAGATGTCGTCGGTACATGGCACTGGAAACTATCGGGAGTCGTTTCCTTGTTTAAGCGACAGAAATCTACGCAGATACGCCAAGTCCGATCTTTTATGGCATGACGTTTGAGGGAAAAATTATATGGGCTATTTGATTTCCTAATGACTCCTATTACTAACATTTTTCAACTTCGTCATTTATCTCTATTTTGAAATTTCATTGAGAATCTATACGAAGGTACGTAAATAGCTTTATGTTTGTCCTTAGACCGTGTTTTGTGTTAAATTACATCCGTTTTTTTTTCCAGAGATCACTCGCCAGTGGAGAAACTTCCTGGTATTCAGGTAAAAGATAAAAAAAATTTCTGCTGAATCACCTCTGCTTGAATGACTTTACGGATATTACTTTAGATAGATTATCAGAGAGATTCATCTACGACTGGTTGGGCGGGATTAAAAATTAGCAACAATAAAAAAAAAAATGCGATATTTATAACTTCCGTATCCACAATATGTATACGTTTGTGGATCACTAGATTAACTTGTTGCTGTGTCAACCGTGTCTAGGCTTTGTTCGCGGAAATCGTTATATTTCAGAGTGTCGGGAAGGATTAAAATTTCATTTCCCAGCAAAGTCTTTTTACACGCACTAAGACATTCGAGGGTGCATGCTTCTCGAGATTTTGCGTGCAAAGTGCGACTGCGGTTGTGGGAGAATTCTGTTGGGTCATTTGAACAATGTTACGATTTATGAGACAAATGTATAGTTCCTTTATATAAGTTATTATTTGATTAACTGTCTCATTTTTGTTCAAACGGATTTTAATATGTTTGAAGGTTTATAGGATTTCCCTTTGATAAACACGCCTTATTTTGCAGGATGTAAGATAATATTTTGTATACCCCTAGATGAATCTTACAATTACACTAGATACAGATCAATGTTTTTTATAGCTATAGAGGTATCTGTAAACGCTCGCTTATCCGGACTTCTCATTAGGGAAGTTCGAACAACAGACGGTGAGTCCGTAAATACAGGATATTACGTGTACTAAAGGAATAAACAAGATATTCTAATTTTGACGGCGCGTACAGTCGGGCTTTATCCACCACTACTTATAATAACTTATGTATTAAAAAAAAAAAACGAAAACCTGCTCTGATTACTTTATACGGTCGTGTGTTTCATAGGAAAAATCCTTTTTTATTCAAAAAGATATTGGCATGTATGAACCAACATCGCTTTTCCCCACTCTGCTAGAGTCGCTTATTGTGTGGAATTTGCTATGCTTTGAACACTCGGCAGATTTAACTAACCTTGAACGCTTGACTAGGTGACACAGTCACCGAGTTTGCTTGTTTGATTCTGAACGGGCTACTGTTTCTATTTCTTTTTGTAATAATTAGGATCCTTCTCTTTATTACCATCGGCAACGTATTGTGTGTTTTTAGCATTATGTTGCTGGTTACGTATAAAGCAATGAATGACGAAGTATTAGGAACTGAGCGATTACTATTAAGACAAGTTATCACTACTGCATTCAATATTAACTGTTTGTACTTCATTCTTTGCTAAAATTTGAAATAGTGAGGGATCCTGGTCAGCGCATTTAGCCTGATGAAAGTTTTTTACAGACATGTTATTCCTTGCAATCCAGCCATATTTTTAAAGTTAAGTTGAGTCATTGAGGTTCGATATTTTATATAACTCAAAAACTCAAGGCTAAAACTGCGATCGGGACTTTGCAAAGGAGCATTTATTGTCATGACCCGAAATAGTGTTACCTCTAATTTATATAGATTTGTACGGGTGTTCCACTTGTTTTTTTGTGTGTTTTCTAATCACTACGGTGCTTAACGACCCTATCCATGCATCTGTATAAATACAGACGTCCACTGCGTAAACGCATATTCACTGTTTAATATGATTTGTTACGTAAGGGATTAATAATCACCCAAAATGATAAAATTAACATAGTATATGATTATGATATTTCAGTAGAACTTCTGGAAACAGACACTCAAAGATAAAAAACTCACAGTAGCGAAATCTCAATGATGTAGATAATTTCTGTAAAAAAGTAAGATTAAGAATGTCTCGTAACTTCAGCCACAGGAATAACGAAATTCGACCTGCAAAGGAAACACTCAAAGTTACTCCAAATGAAAAAAAAATTGTACTTAGCTTGCTTTTGTGGGAAGTCACGGTGTTCCGATAACGACACATGGCCTTGGTCCTCCTTCTCTATTTAGCGGATGACCTGGTTTGGCTTCAGTTTCCCCCGTGCGCGTTGTTCGATGATTCGAGCCCTTGAAAGATCCGATGCTGCAGACGCGTTCGGTTTGTTTCTTGAAGTGCCGGAAACGCTCACTAACAATGTTTTCTTGAATGATTCTAATGAGAGACGAAGCTTGCGTTGCCGTAGGAAAAAGACACGTCGGTTTTGTTTCTTGAAGTTATTCACTAAACGATGATACTAAGTTACTTGAAGAATCTCTTGCTTTTCGTCGTCGGTGAAGTTCTTGTTGTTTTCTGAAGTCGCTCACTAAACGATGATACTAGGTTGCTTGAAGAATCTGCTGCTTTCGTCGTCGTACTTCATGATTTATTATTCTGATTTATCTTCGGAGAAGTTGTAGAGTCCTTCTGGTTCGCTGGCCACCACTTTTAGGGCTTGTTGCCTTGTATGATAAGGCGCCCTATGAGGTAATGTTAGACTTGCGATAATCTTACGCTAAGTCGGTTGGTATTGCACTTCCATCTTCAATAGAGTGTCTTGGGGTTTGTAGATCACTTACGAAGTCAGGATTATCTTCTTGTTTATGACGACGATGTGTTAAACTCATTATGATTCGGTGAGGAGGTTCTTGTAGAAAACATGAAGTATAAAAATATATATATTCTTCTGAAGTTTTACATGGTGAAGATCAGGTATGATTGTACAAGTCTTCTAATGACGATAGCTTGATCGCTTCTGCCAATGATGATGGCTACTTCTGTTCTCTCTACATGATAAAGCTTAGGTAAAGAGATACAGGTCTTCTAATGACGATAGCTAACTCTGTTCTCCTCGTCTACCATCTCTGTTACAAGTTATGAAGGAACAGACAGTAGTTCGAACATATGAACATACATACAAATGACATAGTTTCATACGAACACACAATCAAAATGAGACACGCTACAGATCACGTAGGCCGTTTGAATTATAGGTCGCGGTTGTTGTCTCAAGCAGGGAGCTTGGACTAAGGTTATAAACAATTGAATGACTACAGGTGACGGCATGTTATCTTAGCCTACTTTTATTGTATACATCATCTTTAGCGTCTCTAGTCTGATCACATTCCTGCAAGTAAACTGGTTGACCTCTTTAGTTTTAGTCTTTTATATATGGATGACTAACATTCCATATTTTTATTATGTAAACACTTACTATATATATATATATATATATATATATATATATATATATATATATATATATATATATATATATATATATATATATATCTAGGTTGAAGAGGTAAAGGCATGTCTTTCACAGGTATCGTTTATTACACCAACGTTTCACATCACATGATGCATCCTCAAGGCTGAAAATTATATATTATGAATACTAAAACATCAGTCACTCATATAAAAACTCTAAAAAAGCACAACAAATATTTGACCTTTACAAATACAAATTAAAACGAGAACTCGAAAGGAACACCAACCAAGGTAAGAGTTGAAAAGTGACTAATAAGGCTGAGAGAAAATTAACATGAGAAGATGACTAAACAGAACGTGGCAAGTAAACAAACAGGCAGTTATGCTAAAAACATTTGCATGGAACAGGCAGTTATGCTAAAAACAGTTGTGTGGACGACGATTGGGTGTCTAGTGTTGGTACATTGGTCTTAATAAGAAGGGACTCCAGCACCATCAACTCGTCGTCTCTACTTGCTGATCCAATGATCTTAAAATCATTGATGTCCAAGCGGGCACCACAAATCTGAGAGTGATTCCGAATATTAGATAATTCGGGATTGGACAATCTGCATCCTGTCCTAAAGCTGACACCTTGATGGGAGCAGAAACGGACCCTGAGAAGCCTCCTCGTACATCCAACGTAAGTTCCCAGACTACATCTGCGGCCCAGGTATATTTATTATACCCATCTCTCTCTTCTTCTCTCTCTCTCGTCTCTCTCTCTCTCTCTCTCTCTCTATATATATATATATATATATATATATATATATATATATAAATATATATATATATATATATATATATATATATAGATATATATTATATATCATTTCAGTCCATCAGAGTGAAAGGAATAAGTTTTTAATGTTCTCTTATACTGGATATAAGTCCTTTTCTCAGGAGAATATGCGAACCGACATCTCCTTGCTCAGAAAATGGAAGACGAAATTCGTGAAGATATCCAATTCTGTTTCCGTCTTATATGCAGCCTAAAAATCTATTTCTGCTTATAGAGATTTATTTTTAATTTGTTTCAGAAAAAAAATCGGCGATATTTTAAGTAAATCTGACCTTATATTTCAGGCAAGCCTTCTTACAGAGAATAATAAAAAATAGAGCTTATGTAAATGAAGCATTTGCTGCACGTACTCGTTACGTATTTTTTTTTATTAACTTAAAAAGAAAAAAAAAATATGCCTTTAATAATACAACATAACTAATCATGTAACTGCGATTCTTCACAAAGTACATCATTCCTCCTTGAAATAATGTACAAACACTTCCTGTCTTGTTGTTTATGAACTTCAATCGTAACGTAGTTCTATTTTTAAGGGGCAAGTAAAAAATTGCCAATAAATGATATTTTAGGAACCAGACGTAAATGAGAAACTGTTATTGCCATTTAAATAAGTTTTCCTGACCATCCCTGTTATAAGGTGTTCCGAAAGTAGCGTTGACGCTAAAACGCTTAGTTAGCGAGGAGTTTCCGAGGCTTTGCGAAGGATTATCTCCACCAACACACTTTAATTACACAGGATTAGAGGTTTGGATATCTCCCGCTGAAATAGGAGACAGAAATGGCTTCCTCGTAGGCAGTGGAATGTTGTGGCTTGGAGTAATTTAAACGAAAATTTCATTTTTATAAAGCCAGATTGATTTTATAAATTAAGATCGCAAATTTCAACAACGAGGCTGATCCTTAAAGCGGCATCAACACTCTTGTTTTACCATTTTGTAACCAGTTTACGGCTATCTCTAGAATGTTGAGGACATTTAATGTTTATCTGCGGAAGAATTGTTTCAATTATAAGATCTCTTGCAATCAGTGTAATAGCAAGAGGTGATCGACCTCCAGCTTACTTGGGATGCATGTAAGATTTTCCCCTCACTCATAAGTTCTAAACATTACATTCCTATACTTAACGTAAATTAAAACGTGCTAATATCTATGGTTAAATAGCGTGCTGTTTCACCAACGAAAATTAAAATATATACGCTATATTTCATGAGACATAATTTTTCTGTACTGTTTAACATACACATGATCTATTTCTTTACATTTCCATTCTAATAAATAAATCAGAAATATCCTAACATAAAATTTCTGTATCTTTAACTCAAAGCAAAACATTTTTCATACCTGTTTTTCCATAGGGATATCCTATCCCCCAACAAGAACAACAACAGCAAGAATACGTGGGACAAAGTGACAAGCAGTCTGAAATAAGCTTAAAACAACATAAATATAATGTTAGAACCGGGAATACTGCAGTTAGTTTATTGCGGTATGTGAATAAATACATCTAAACTGACAATAGGAATAACGTTAAAGAGAATACGTTCTGCAAAGACATAACGAAACGAAATATTGTATAATCATGTATAATAAAGAAATATCAGAAATATCGTGATGCTTTGATCAACAGCAGTCCAGGGATGAAAAAGAATGGACGAACTACTTATAAATATTATTCTTAGGCTTGCTTTTATGTTGTACGGTAGTTTTTATATAGTTACGTATGGCTATCACAGAGGGACATCATAGCAAATAATAAATTTCCTGTATCACTTGACCATTAAGGGTTGTGAAATATAACATGGTTATATTATTCCCTTTAGCTCTACGAACATAAACACACACACACACACACACACACACACACACACACACACATATATATATATATATATATATATATATATATATATATATATATATATATATAT
>NC_087205.1:13466460-13471460 GCF_015104395.2 Macrobrachium nipponense | reverse complement strand
TTTCACCAACCACTCAAAAGATAAACAAACAAAAAAACTAGTATTAATAAGATGCTCACAAACATTTAACAAGCGGGGAGGAGGTTTAACAAGCAGTTCGCTTGACGCTCAGCCGAGACCAAAGTAAAGCTTAAAACTAAAACCTTAAAAACTAATTTCCTTACGCTAATTTACAACAAAATATAACAAAAAGCAGTAACAAGGCTGAGATAAAGATAAAGCAAAAGCAATGCCAATTACGTTAATACATGATAACAGGATTAGGTCTTCTTTAAGGAAGATCCTTTTATATATATAAAAAAAAAGCTATTTTAGCTCATTCAATTAGGTTTAACCATAAGGCCTATGGGCCTTTCACATAATGGCCCTATCTTGTCGTTTCTTCCCCTCCAAATCAGGTTACAATATTTCTAGGTCCCATTATGTAAGCACCTATGTGGCTTCATAAGATTAAAAAAACATCTAATCACGAAACTTCAATCTGTTCGATAATAGTGATATCCAGACTTCTGGCTGGTTGGCCTTGGGGACCAGAAAAAATATTGGTAATAAAGTTCAGCAGGATCTGACCATCTCTAAAATGTACTTTGAACCTTGATATTTATTTATATTGAAAATATACCAATGAGTATTTTTTCCCCGTGTCACTGCTATAATTTCAACACCAATGCAATAACACAACTTACACTTATAAGGTAATGAGACATCAGTTATCAATATTGATGATGTATAAGTAAATATGAATCTAATTTCATATGTTATTTTGTAAACTGATAAAGATTAATTCAAAAGACAAAATAAGACTATTTCCATCCTTCAGCTTTTGAATTAGATTACCATCTTCACTTTTAACTTTTCAAGAGAACGTTGCAAAAGCTGAAACATATCATCACCCACTTTGGTTGTTCTATAAAAATCTCTATATGTATCAAAAATAATCCCTCATAGTTATATCACCTTTTTGAATTAAGAAATGTAATAGGCTTTTTTATAGCAACATATTTTATCCTTTGAGAGAATAGTTATTGCCATTATCATATATTAATGGTAAGGCAAAAACATTTTTTAGGGAATACATAAACCCGTGATGACACGAGGAAGGGAATCAATCACTTTGACATCACTACCAAGTCAGACTGAACGGCACCAGCCGAGCTCTGCTCTGTTCTCTGTTGCCATGGGGAGAGAAAGGGTCAGGAAGGATCATCTGTGTAGAGCCAAGGTTTAGGGAGGGGAAGGGGATGTTTGGCAGTGAATGCCATGTTTTCTAAGAGGGGGAATAACAACTAGCTCCTTCTCTCTCTGGCAGTGAATGTCATGTTTTCTAAGAGGGAGGATAACAACTAGCTCCTTCACTCTTTTTCTCCCAGGAAAAATACTTCGTTGCTAAAGGAATCATGGTCCCCTTTTTTTAAATTTATTTAATTCCAAGCCCCCTCTTCTGCCGCTGCTATAGATTAAAGCTGTTCTTTTTTTTTCTGCTATTGATGGAAGCGATGTAAAAGTGTTTAATGAACTTACTTATTACTACAACTTTCCCCGAGGTGGAAATAATAGAATTAGTGCAATTCTATTTGAATTTACTATATTACTTTATATGTGCATCGTCACTCTTATCCTGTCAGATTATGGCATGATTTATAGTTTACTTAACTCCATGTTCTCATTCTTGTAAGTAATTGCGATAAGTTCATATTGCACTCAGTATACAACATAAGCAATATGTAACCTTAGGAAATGGTATGTAAACGTGATAAAATACTTATGCTAGAATAAATGAAAATTTATCACACCAGAAACTTACCAAAGGGAGAAACAAAACTGCTTTGATACCTAAAAACGTTTTCTAGTTCCACTGGAGACACCTTTATCATTTAGTAAAAATATTCTTGAAGATCTCACAGCCAAGTGAAGAAACAGCTATTGACTATGCTTTTACTAGATATTAAATGGAAAAACACAAAAAATTCCCGAGGAAAAAGAAGAATGAAAATAAAAAGAAAAAATCAAAAATTAAACAGTCGTAGTGATGTAGTCAATATGATTTGTGAAGGTAATTGATGAAATATTTTCCCCGCA
The DNA here is from genome assembly GCF_015104395.2 of Macrobrachium nipponense. NCBI lineage: Eukaryota > Metazoa > Arthropoda > Malacostraca > Decapoda > Palaemonidae > Macrobrachium > Macrobrachium nipponense. Next base: position 13,469,381 of record NC_087205.1, on the reverse strand, counting down.
TAAAATTCAAGCCAAACAAGACGCCATTATGTATATATATATTCTATATATATATCTATATATATTATATATATATATATATGTATATATATATATATATATATATATATATATATATATATATACATATATATATATATATATATATATATATATATATATATATATATATATAATCTGAGATTCAGAGTTCTGATCAGTTATTGAAAAAGAAACACCTACACCTTTGAAGCGTTGAGAATACTATGCGCCAAAAACTAAAACACTGGAAATGGATGGTCTTTAACAGTCAACAATTTGCATTGACAAAATATATTCAGTCAATATTCTGTGAGAGCAGAGAGCATTTAACATAATAAGATTTATTTACACTCCAGTTTCCATGGCGGTTTGTTTGGCTTGAATTTTATGAGGTGAAAATATTTCATCAATTATCTTCACATCATTTTGACTACGTCACTAGGCATGTTTAGATTGTTGGAACTGAAGATGACGAAAGAAACGTCGGAAACAGTAAATGTAATGTTAACAAGGGAATCAGATGTGTGAGAGCTTATACCCAATGATATATGTACATATATTGTCATACAAATACATATATCAACTTATCTGCTAAAAAATTAAATAAATAAATAAGTTAAAAAAACTTTTTAGCAAGAAAAAATGGGGCCATAAATCACATTAACATTATTTTAACTCAGACGAAACTGTCCTGATTAGTTGTTCAGAAGATTGGTCCTTAATCTGTCATGAAATGACTTTGAGGAACTGGAGTGCGGAGAACCGATGGACCACTTATTGCATATTTGGGATAATTCTTTTGGCTCTTTTCGTTGAAATATCTGGATGATTTATCACAAAAGGGCGGGGGTGGGTGGTGGGTGGGGGGGGGGGTCTCCCAGAATTGTTGGTAATTCATAATGTTCGGTAAATCTACTATTATTTTCATGAACAAGCAACGAGAAAATGACGCAATCTTATAATATTTTGTGAAGAAATCGAGCACAGCTTCTCGTATCAATGGCCCGTGTATAAGAAAATTGAATGATGAAGGTATACCACGCCGTTTCAACCATGGCATTTTTGTGGTATCAGTGATATAGTTTATCATATATATTTGAGTAAGCTTCATTATGCTTAATGCTTAAACGATTTTCCATGGTTAGGATTTATTATATATCCTTGCACAGTCCTTCAGTACCATTACTGTTTAAACGACTTTCCATGGTTATCCTTTTAGATACATACACAAATTCAGTCTTCTTGTTATGGGTTTACTGTGCACACGATTTTCCATGGTTATCCTTTTGAATAAAAAAAAATTATGTCTGCTTGTTATATTCTTCTCTCTCTCTCTCTCTCTCTCTCTCTCTCTCTCTCTCTCTCTTTCTCTCTCTCTCTCTCTCTTGCATGGAAACTCGAGAGCCATACAATTTATAGTACCTGTGTCCAAATTAATAATGTCGCTCAAATTAGTATCTCCAAACGTTAGTGTTTTTTTCTTTCCTTTTTTTATTACTCAGGAACTGATTTCATTTTCTATCATTTTTTCTAGAGTGCTCCTCACTACGCAAGAAAGGCGAATATCGAGTCTCTTGTTCTTTTTTTAATTCAAAGACACGAGTAAGACATTAACTCCGCCTAAGTAACAGAAGAGACCATCAAACGAATCCAACATACCTCACAGGAACAAAGCTTTCATTCGTAATTGCCATTCTGGCTATCTGCAAGAGAGCTTCGTTGTTGAAACTAGAGCTCTTGAAGAGCATTTTCTCCAAGATGTTTGTTTATGTTACAGTGAAGTAAGCCTTCGCCTGGCTAATTACATCCTCCAGAAATGGTATAAAGTATTTTGCATGAAAGCACAAGGATTTAGTTTAAACTCTTGTTGCGATTTATAATGCTGTTTGCTACAAGACAATTGTCGATTTAACAGAGAACTTCAGAAGAAACTTAAAAATAAATGCTTCTAATAGGTAAAAGGAACGTTACTATATTTTTTTTTTTTTTTTTTTTTATTTTTTTTTTTTTTTTTTTTTTTTGCGTAAGGACAACTGCTTAAATAAAATTGCTGCTAAGCAATAGAAGATTAAGATTTTCTGTATGTAAGATGAATGCCTGTTATTTAAGAGTATTCAATTTATTGATATGGAATCTGCAAAGCACAAATGATACAGAAAGTTTAGATGAAGCTTGGTAGAAAGATTTTTTATACAAATAGATGGTGAATTAATTATTGTAAAGCGACGTAATTCCCTCCTATAGGTTCCACTAGAGAGAGAGAGAGAGAGAGAGAGAGAGAGAGAGAGAGAAGAAATGCAAATGATCATGAAGTAGGGAGTGATGCAGGCTAGAGCTACCAATCCTTTTGCATCTCAATCAAGGTAGGTGAACTGTAAGGAGCTTTCAATATATATATATATATATATATATATATATATATATATATATATATATATATATATTATGATGGCGTCTTATAGTTCACCTACCTTGAAACATAGATAGAGAGCTTGGCGTGTGAAAGGGCTTCTAAAAATCCCCCCAAAACACGACACAGAAAGGCCGTTATTTACGTCCCCATAACCTCCTTCAAATCGTGTCCTAGATTCTGCCCCCTTGAGTGGACAGGTATGACTAATTTATCCAGCCGTCAAGGTGTGGCAGGTGCGGGCAGATGAGTTATAACGGAGAAGGAGAGAATATGCCCAGGGAAATTTTCTGCTCCACATAGGCGGAAAGGAATATAAAGTACTTTATCATAGCCTGACGCCCCACGTATTGTCATAGTGGTATTTCCTTCTTATACGCGGTAAAGGAATTATGTCTTTCCAGGAAACTTTTTTTATGTCTAATAAATATAATTTCAGACAAATACTAAATGAAAATGCTTAACTAAAATTATAAATATAAACTAAAAG
>NC_087205.1:13448960-13451460 GCF_015104395.2 Macrobrachium nipponense | reverse complement strand
GGATTGCTGCACACTCGCGGTAATAAACAGAGGCGTAACCCAAAAAGCCCCTTACCATAAAATAAGCCTCAGGATATATAGTAAGCCCAACCTTGTAGCAGCCTTAATAATGAAGAACACAAGCACCGCTCCGGGGGGACCGAAGGAGAGATGTGCACGAATGTAGTTTACAAATTTACTTGTCCAGAGGAGGTGTGTAAACCTCACAGCCAAAACTACATCGGGCACACTACAACGACCCTTCGGAGGACGTCTGCTGGCTCATAGAAATCAAGGGGCCATCCATCAACATTACATAGATGTTCACGACAGGAAGCCATCTCTACAAGAGCTCATAGAAGGCACCCAGGTCGTACACAGAGAAGACAACTACGGTCGCCTCTTAATAACGGAAGCAGTGAGCATCGCTATTCAGAAGCCGACCTTGAACGTCCAACAAGAATCGGACCATATACTCCCCTCCAGCAGGAGAAGGAATACCCAAGCCAACAGGGACCAGACAGCGCGCCCCAATCCACCGAGAACATCGCGCCCCTTGGAAGGCATGAGAAGACCCAGCGTCAGCGAAAGTCAAGTAACATCCTTACTCAGGTCGCTGAGACCCCGCCAACACGAATCAGCAACCGTTAACCAACGTAGACCATTTGGACATACACACACACACACACACACACACAACTCAAATTTAAATCATACACATTTATGTATAAACAGAAATTATCTCTTGTACCTTTATGCATGCTATAAAATATATACATATATTTGTACTCCCGTATTTAGATTTCTATATTCATTTTCATTCCTGTATGTAATTTTGTAATTTTTATCTAAAACCAACATGTAACATATTAAATTTTAAACATACATTAAGGAAACTCTAGCACATGGCATTGTATTTTGAATATTTATTTAACCACTGTTTAAACTTTCACTCTTATTGTCGCAGTACATATGTCCTTATATTCTTTGTAACTAAAACAACGCCCTTGAGCTGTTAATCCCTAGACTAACCAGTACCCATACCTCGAGGTCATACCTCCCACACGATGAGATAAATAGGCCGAAAGGTCAGATTGTAAGTCAGTAGTCGCTTGATAATGCCATAAGGCGAAACAGCTGTCGTGACAAAAATTCAATAAATGGAAGAAGGAAGTCTGGCGTATATTTCACCAGAAATTGACGAACGAGAATCGGAAAAAACTTCGTCGGTATGAAGATACCTGCAAGAAACTTATTGATGCCACTAAAGCAATTGCTTTTAACGAAAATTGTATTAGAGAAAAACTATGCCTTAAAAGTATATATATATATATATATCTATATATATTAGATATATATATATATATATATATATATATATATATATAAACATATAATATACTATATATATCATTCAGTCTCATCAGATTTTTTTTTTATTTTCATTCTTCTTTTACCTTTAAATAAACTCCTCCTGAATTTATGTGCTCTTCCCATTTAATATGTAGTAGGAGCATAGTCAACAGCTGTTTCTTCGTTTGGTTTTGAGATCTTCAAGAACATTTTTATAAATGAAAGGTGTCTCCTTCAGTGCAACTTGCAAACGTTAATCATACATGTATTCTTAATATAAGCGACGTTATAGTGTAGTTACGGAAATGATACATTTGTCCTGGTTTAGCGTGACTTGTGACTGTTTTTAGGTATGAAGGCAGTTTTCATGGACGCTATTACTATTATTATTATTATTTTTATTATTATTATTATTATTATTATTATTATTATTATTATTATTGTTATAATAATTACTATTATTATTATTATTATTATTATTATTATTATTATTATTATTATTATTATTATTATTATTATTACTATTATTATGAAATGCCAATGCCATATGTTTCACTTATCTCTTAGGTAATTTCTGAGTGTTAAATTTTCATTTATGCTCGCATAAGTATTTATCACGATTACACACCATTTCCTAAGGTTACATATTACTTATGTTGTATACTGAGTGCATAAAGAACTCATCACAATGACTTACAAAAATGAGAACATGGAGTTCAGTAAACTACAAATCATGTCATAATCTGACAGGATAAGAGTGACAATGCACAAATAAAGTAATATAGTAAATTCAAATAGAATTGCACTAATTCTATTATTTTCACCTAGGAGAAAGTTGTAGTAATAAGTAAGTTCATTAAACACTTTTATATCGCTTCCATCAATAGCAGAAAAAGAAGAAAAATTTTTACCTAAAGCAGCTGCAGAAGAGGGGACTTGGAATGAAATAAATTTAACAAAAGGGGACCATGATTCCTTCGGCAACGAAGTGTTTTTCCTGGGAGAAAGAGAGAGAAGGAGCTAGTTGTTATCCTCCCTCTTAGAAAACATGACATTCACTGCCAAACATCCCCTTTTCCCCTCCCTAAAGCTTGGCTCTTCACAGATGATCCTTCCTGACCCTTTCTTTCCCCATGGCAACAGAGAGAACAGAGCAGAGCTCGGCTGG
>NC_087205.1:13433960-13436460 GCF_015104395.2 Macrobrachium nipponense | reverse complement strand
TCTTAAACGTCACACGCGAATAAGTAGGCCAAGCATTCGCGGCAAAACAGCTTCAGCTTTAAACGATGATGTGTCATCCGGGGGGCTGTCATCCTACACTTTTGACGAACAATTACAAGAAATTCCTTACATCACTTTGGTGCGTTAGTATATTTAACGAACATCAGTCTTGTTAGTAGCGGATTTGACTCTGTAAAGAAAGAAACGTTATTGTACTTGTTTTATAAAATTAAGACTGAGATGCTATTCACAGATATATATATATATATATATATATATATATATATATATATATATATATATATATTATTATATATATATATATATATATGTGTGTGTGTGTGTGTGTGTGTGTGTGTGTGTGTGTGTGTTTATATTCGTAGAGCTAAAGGGAATAATATAACCATGTTATATTTCACAACCCTTAATGGTCAAGTGATACAAGAAAATTATTATTTGCTATGATGTCCCTCTGTGATAGCCATACGTAACTATATAAAAACTACCGTACAACATAAAAGCAAGTCTAAGAATAATATTTATAAGTAGTTCGTCCATTCTTTTTCATCCCTGGACTGGTGTTGATCAAAGCATCACGATATTTCTGATATTTCTTTATTATACATGATTATACAATATTTCGTTTCGTTATGTCTTTGCAGAACGTATTCTCTTTAACGTTATTCCTATTGTCAGTTTAGATGTATTTATTCACATACCGCAATAAACTAACTGCAGTATTCCCGGTTCTAACATTATATTTATGTTGTTTTTATCTTATTTCAGACTGCTTGTCCCTTTGTCCCACGTATTCTTGCTGTTGTTGTTCTTGTTGGGGGATAGGGTATCCCTATGGAAAAACAGGTATGAAAAATGTTTTGCTTTGAGTTAAAGATACAGAAATTTTATGTTAGGATATTTCTGATTTATTTATTAGAACGGAAATGTAAAGAAATAGATAATGTGTATGTTAAACAGTACAGAAAAATTATGTCTCATGAAATATAGCGTATATATTTTAATTTTCGTTGGTGAAACAGCACGCTATTTGACCATAGATATTAGCACGTTTTAATTTACGTTAAGTATAGGAATGTAATGTTTAGAACTTATGAGTGAGGGGAAAATCTTACATGCATCCCAAGTAAGCTGGAGGTCGATCACCTCTTGCTATTACACTGATTGCAAGAGATCTTATAATTGCAACAATTCTTCCGCAGATAAACATTAAATGTCCTAAACATTCTAGAGATAGCCGTAAACTGGTTACAAAATGGTAAAACAAGAGTGTTGATGCCGCTTTAAGGATCAGCCTCGTTGTTGAAATTTGCGATCTTAATTTATAAAATCAATCTGGCTTTATAAAAATGAAATTTTCGTTTAAGTTACTCCAAGCCACAACATTCCACTGCCTACGAGGAAGCCATTTCTGTCTCCTATTTCAGCGGGAGATATCCAAACCTCTAATCCTGTGTAATTAAAGTGTGTTGGTGGAGATAATCCTTCGCAAAGCCTCGGAAACTCCTCGCTAACTAAGCGTTTTAGCGTCAACGCTACTTTCGGAACACCTTATAACAGGGATGGTCAGGAAAACTTATTTAAATGGCAATAACAGTTTCTCATTTACGTCTGGTTCCTAAAATATCATTTATTGGCAGTTTTTTACTTGCCCCTTAAAAATAGAACTACGTTACGATTGAAGTTCACGTTACGATTGAAGGAGGAATGATGTACTTTGTGAAGAATCACAGTTACATGATTAGTTATGTTGTATTATTAAAGGCATATTTTTTTTTCTATTTAAGTTAATAAAAAAAAAAAATACGTAACGAGTACATGCACCAAATGCTCCATTTACATAAGCTCTATTTTTTATTATTCTCTGTAAGAAGGCTTGCCTGAAATATAAGGTCAGATTTACTTAAAATATCGCCGATTTTTTTTCTGAAACAAATTAAAAATAAATCTCTATAAGCAGAAATAGATTTTTAGGCTGCATATAAGACGGAAACAGAATTGGATATCTTCACGAATTTCGTCTTCCATTTTCTGAGTAAGGAGATGTCGGTTCGCATATTCTCCTGAGAAAAGGATTTATATCCAGTATAAGAGAACATTAAAAACTTATTCCTTTCACTCTGATGGACTGAAATGAGATATATATATATATATATAATATATATATATATATATATGTATATATATATATATATATATATATATATATATATATGTATGTATGTATAAAGAGAGAGAGAGAGAGAGAGAGAGAGAGAGAGAGAGAGAGAGAGAGAGAGAGAGAGAGAAGTATAATTATAAACATTGTTTATAAATATACCTGTCCCAGATGTAGTCTGGGAACTTACGTTGGATGTACGAGGAGGCTTCTCAGGGTCCGTTTCTGCTCCCATCAAGGTGTCAGCTTTAGGACAGGATGCAGATTGTCCAATCCCGAATTATCTAATATTCGGAATCACTCTCAGATTTGTGGTGCCCGCTT
>NC_087205.1:13376460-13428960 GCF_015104395.2 Macrobrachium nipponense | reverse complement strand
GAAATCTTATGAATTCTTCAGAAAACAAATAAAAGAATACTGAGCAAGCCAAATGCTGGTTTCGACGGATTGTTTATTTATTATTTTTTTCTAGTGGCGTTGAGAGCAATAATGCACCGAGATACGTCGGAGTGGATTTGCGAAAGTAGGAATCGTAACAGTCTAGTTAAACCGTGAATACACCTCAGGACTGGTCAAATCATGTACGTCCTCTCTTGTACGTATTTATGTAAACTGAATGAAATATATCCTACGAAAATATTTTATTTGCAGGTCATGGAAACCAATTACTTGTTAACCACTGCAAAGCATTAATCCGCAAAATTCTTCTCCAGCACTCTATGAAAGCTGTTGTTAATGTAGAATACCTCAATGTCATTTCGGTATCAACAAGTCAGCCTTATAAAAAAAATACAAAACAGAAAAAAACAGGGAATCTGGAAAAAGGCGGCCTTGACATTTTAGAGGAACTGTCTCTCTGTTGCAGAGGTGTTATAATATAGAGCTTGCGAGTGTCGGTGATAGACACCACATCTCTTGCTTTTCTTTGAATTCCTGAAAATAAAAACAGCCGAGAACAGTGAAAACATTTGCAGCTTTAAGCGCAGAATGGGACGTAGGAGGTGTTCAATTAGGCTTTAGAGATTTCCTTAAAAGAGAGGTGAAATATATTGATCTATAGTGCGTGCATTGCCTCCATTTACTCTTTAGCAATGGTTTTGTACGCACGAAACTCACTGAAAAATAACTTTGATAGTGAATATTAAACAAATTGGGATATGTCCCTTTTATCTAGTAATATATTGCTCTTCTTTCTATACTGTTTTTATAGATTATCAAAATATTGGGGTAGATGTTGTTCTCTTTTACAATATTATATAACAATGACAATGAACTTTCCTCTAATAATTCAGCATGACAAGCTCTGCTCAAGAACACATCGTAAGAGAAAGTCTGAGAGGTTTTTTTTTTATGTATGACTGTAATTACTCCAATTGCCCAGTTTTACCGTTTAAGAGACTTTCGAACAATAGCACTCTACCCCAGCGAGAGAGGGAGGGAGGGAATGTAATTGCGCGAGGTCTAGGACAAAACAAAGGAAAACTTTCAAACAAACTATGTTTCTGTGACCAAAAGAGAGACCACCATTGCAGACGATACACACACACACCACACACACACACATATATATATATATAGTATATATATATATATCTATATATATATATCTATATATATATATATATATATATAGATACATATATATATACATATATATGACTGCAGTTTTTTAGCACGCGCCCAGAGTAAACTGGATGTTGGATCACGTCTTGTTTTATATAAAAGAATATTGAAGAAGCAAGTAGTGTTTAAAGGCAAATAATTATAAATATATATATATATATATATATATATTATATATATATTATATATATATATTTATAATTATTTGCCTTAAACACTACTTGCCTTCTAATATTCTTATATAAACAAGACGTGATCCAACATCCAGTTTACTCTGGGCGCGTGCTAAATTATAATATATATATATATATATATATATATATATATATATAATATATATATATATATATATATATATATATATATATATATATATTTAATAATTTTTGCCTTACACTACTTGCCTTCTAATATTCTTATATAAACAAGACTTGATCCAACAATCCAGTTTACTCTGGGCGCGTGCTAAAAACTACAGTCAAGTAGCGCGTTGTTTCACCAGTGAAAATTTAAATAAATCGCTATACTTTATTAGAAATAATTGTTCTGTAGTGTTGAATATGCACATTACTTATTTTTTTTACATTTTTATCCTTATAGATAAATCCTATCCTAAAATTCTTGTATCTTTAACTCAACGCGAAATACCATTACCAGACCTTTTTAGGCTTTTCCAAATGGCTTTCCTAACCCCCAACAAGAAGAACAACAGCAAGAAACAACAACAACAATAACAACAAGAGCAACAACAAGAAAGTAGTTTGTAGGCTTACACCCCGAGTAAGCGAAAAAGTGTTCTCTCTCTTTTTGCTGAAAGGACTATTGAGAGATAGATCCCTTCTACCGGAGACTGAAGGAGAGAGCTTTTCCACATCGTAACCTTTACCTGGAATTTTCCCCTTACTCTCTTTTCTTTGCTTCCAGCGCTCTTTTCTCATTCAAGGACGGAGCTGTGGCGACTCAAGTCCAATGTTTATCTTACTTTTCCTTTTTTTTTCTGAGCGTTATTGTATCCTTTGTCGTCCTCCGTCCGTTCAGAGAAAGAATACGTTTGTTATTTTTCTGATGAATTTACGCATGGTAAGAAAATCATATATTTAAACATTGCAAAATCAGCATTCACCCACGCTTTTTTTCTGTTCTTTTTACAGACTGGACGTTTGCAGGCAAAATATCTTTATACGATGAAAATAATGACCTGGACAAAACGGAGGGGAAAAAAACGATAAAAGAAAGTCTTACAATTCAACGATATTTTAAGATGTTTAAATATCTTTGTGTGTGTTTTTTTATTATTCTTGGTTCAGTGATACTGGTTTAAATTCAGTTTTCTAACTAACATCTTACAGATCGGTCAGTTATGATGCTATAGAAGTCTTTAATCAACCGAAATTTAATTTGATGTAGGCAGTTTATATTAACATTACAGGAAATCAGTCGTAGCTCAAGGCTCGGGCCAAATTTAACTTCTTGCTTAACCCCGGTAAGCAGTAGCACCTACTCTATAGATACCATTCGATTTTGCTGGATTTCTATAATGCTTTACAAAATATTTACGCATCTTGTCACTTATCTCTCGGTCTAAAAAACCTTAAGCCGAACATTTTATTTTTCAATATGGAAAATTGTAATAGAGCATTCATATTAGCTCACATCTTGGCTAATGAACAAAGCATAAGTATTCTAATTTTTGAATTCTAACCCTCGTTCGTGATATTCACCTAAACCTTTCTTCTTCCGTTTCGTGTTGTTTGATAAAACATATTTTCTTTTCCACGTCGTTTCTATTACACCAAAGTTTATTGGAAAGACGATTATTACCAAAATAAAAGATTAGAAACGAATGATTCTTTTGGATAGCTTTTAAAGCGTCAGCTCTCCTTTCCTTCCTCAATTTATCAAGTCATCAATTGGGAACTGACTTAACCCAGACACCTGGAGGATCGAATGTTCCATCCATCACCACCGTGATAAGTGGAAGTCGAGATTTCCTTGGGAATAGCTTTGATTAATTAACTGCTTCCCGCCGGCAATGGATATGATTTAATATGATTAAATAAGATGTTTTTTAATGTTTTTATTGTGCAGAGGTCTTTTTTTTAAATATAATTCTCCACTTTAAAAGATAATCACATGTTTAATGTAGCAGAGCCGTTATTCTTGAATGATAATATTGTTTTTATTGTGCACAGGTTTCTTTTCAAAACGTTTATTTTGCACTTGAAATGATAAGCACCAGTTTAATGTAGCAGAGCTGTTCTCTCGATTTCTACCTCAGTTTAAAGCACACAGTTGGTTCCTGTACTATACTACCTTTTTTACACTTTAAATGATAAGCATATCTATGACGTAAAAGAGCTGTCCTCTCGATTTCTACCCCAGTTTAAAGTTTAAGACTGGTTACCGTCTACTACTTTGTAAAGCATGGGCAGACACATTGCTGATTTTTAATGAAAGGAAGCTTTAAGCTGATCAGAATACACTTGTTATAATTCATAAACCAAACACGGTTCCTGGTAATATTTTAACCGTTTTCTTGCTCTATTACAAAATTATATGTTCCAGCCCCGTATGACTGTAAAAGAACAATATAAAGTACACACATATGACGCTGGAACATTCCAATTTCATAATGAAACAATAAAATAAAATAAAAATTTTTACAAGGATTCCTGTTCAGTTTATGAGTTATAAAAAGTAAATACTGTTGAGATATCAATATGTCTTTGTCCATGCTTTTCCAATGTATTTTCTAATATATTATAATATATATATAATTATATAATATATACCTATATATATATATATATATAATATATATATTATATATATTATTATATATATATAATAATATATATATTCAATAACAGATAAAATCTAAGGTATAACGAGACAGCTTCACCACACGAGAGCAGAATCTGCCAGCCAAAAAATAAGCCTTCAAAGAAAGTGACTCCATGTCGGAAGGCGTCGAAATGAAAAACAAATATTAAGCTTAAAGAGCTGAATGCTAGCAAGCGCCTTTTGTGATCCCCTGAAGGAAACGAACTGGTAAGTTACTTGCTGCATTTAATTGTGATTTGTGTACTTATGTGTCAATGCACGTGTTTGTGACAAAACTCATCGTATAAGCCTTGGCTTATTTGCATCTACAAAATTCTGTTCGCACATAAATTCTATGCTTTTATGAACTATTTATTTGCTTGATTTTACATTTTTATACAGGGCGTTCATAAAGTCCCTGTACAATTCTAAGCAATGAATACTTTTAATGGTACTAAGACTTTATGGGCACCATGAATTCCATTTTTTCATATATTTGTTGAGTCTCTTTTCCCCAGTAAAGATGACCATAAAAAACAAGAAATAAGATCCCAGTATAGAAAACGGGAGGAGATGTAGAGGGCACTGCTTGTTTCCAAAGACACTAAAGCAGGCCAGTAACTCTAGTCCTTGATGCATTACTTTCGTTTTGAGTCCTTGATTTTCCCTAAAGTAGAAATGAGGGTGTTTCTTGCATATGGCGCCGTTTATTCAATTGGTGTGTGATTTAGAAGATATCAAATTTGAGTGCTTTGTGCCAGAAGTTTTATTGCCTCCTTTAATTGGATTTGGGTATAGGTGAGTTTATATTACTGTATTGTTGGGCACGTTGCGGAATTTGAACTAAACTTTTAAACCCAGATTATGCAGCCCACAGAAACTAATATATAACTCAAGACTATGGTGAAGTGAAATGTTGGTGAAACAGATTAGATAAATATCGAATTCATTTCAGAGTTTTTCAAAGTGTGGTGAATTTGTTAATGGAGCTGAGAGCTTAACCATCTGTTCAAGCTCGGTTCAAAAGATTTAAAGGTTTGTAGCTGACCCATATCTTTCGAATGTGTGCAAAGCTAGTTCATTCGGCCCATCATTTTGAATATCACCACTTGTGCTAATGTTTTTCCATATTAGGAGTGAAGCTTTGTTAAAAGGTTTGGGCCTATGTGCTGAATCAACTCTTAACACTTTAGTGAATGAATGTATATATGCAAGAAAGTGAAGCTATTACTGAAATAACTGTTCGTATCTTCAGAATTACCAAATACTGTGTTTAGCTAGGTAAAGGGCCTATATGTGAAATGTTTTTTTCTGTTAACTTCACCTTTTAAAACTTTATCGTGCATTACTAAGAGGCTCATAAGTCTAGTGGGAGTATTTGTCACAAAAGATTTGTTTTTCCTGTATTTTTTTTTTATTTTCTCGTCAAAATCTTATTAAACTGGTTGTGCATTTGAGCTTTCATTATATATATGAAAAATATTTTGGTAAATTAAAAATCTTATAAGATTCAACAAGTACTGAAGAGCTCCACACGGCAATAGTTTGATTTTTTGTCGATATAGAAAATGTGTAGAATGCAGTACGTGAGATAATTTGATTAATTTACGAAGATTCAGAAATTTACCGAAAAAATTTGCGGTTTGCCGTTATTTGTTTTTTACTTACATCCCAGAGGGGCGCTGGTGCTAAACATGGTTCAACGTGAAGTGGGCGTAGATGCCCCACTGAAATGGTTAGCTACTCATTGGTTATTGTAATTATTGTAGCCATCTATATTCAGTCACTCATCTCTCAAGTTTAATGGTTGTTATAACCTTCCCTGCCTATTTCCAATGTAGCTTCATCTTGAAACGCAAAGTATATAATACTTACGATAATCGAAATCTAATATTTCATATTTTTATGCTGCTTGAATATTGACGCGGATGGGAATCTTGATCCAATTTTGCTTACTCGGTGAGTAAGCCTACAAACTACTTTGTTGTTGTTGTAAATGATGTTAGTGTTGTAGGGGTAAGAAAGCCTTAAAATGTCTGAACGAGTTTTCTGTTGCGTTAAAGATAGAGGAATTTTAGGTAAGGATTAGATTTATTACAATAAAAGTAAAAATGTGTTAAACAGTACATAAAAATGGTTTCTAATAAAATATAGCGAATTAAATTTTCGTTTGTGAAACACGGTCTATTTGGCCGAGCACGTCTTGATTTATTTGACATACTGAATTTAGAGGCTTTACTTCTGTGAGTTATTTTGCTTCCACTTACAATTGAGAATATGAGAACGTGTTCATTTTGTCCTTTTTATTGATCCTTGTATGAGCACTAATTACGAAGACCACTTCACATTTAGTTAGGAATGTAATGTTTATAGCTTATGCGTCTGGAAAATCCTGCACATGCTCCGAGTAAGCTAGAGATCAGATCACGACTTTAGTTTTGGATAAGGACTAGATCAGTGGTTTTCAACCTGTGGGTCATGACACTAGCATTTTGAAAATATTTAAGTGTAATATCTAGAAATAATGGAGCACAAAATGAGACCTTACCTTACAGACCTTACATCTTGTTCAGATTGCCTCAGGTCCATCAGTGTGAGGCACCTCTACCAGAGAATTGCTAATGCATCTTCCGGTATATTTTGCATCTTCCAATCTTAGATAGTCAGGGATGCAGCTTAGATATTTGTCGAGCTTATTCTTAAACACATCTACGCTCACTCCTGATGTATTCCTCAGATGAGCTGGCAACGCATTGAGTAGACGATGCATAGTTTTGGGCATTAATAATCTACCTCTGCTTGCTCTTTCTGATATTTTTAGCTCTATGATGTTTTTGGCAATTCCTTCTGTTTCCATGCCTGAATTATCATGTAGCGTTCTCTTCTTTCTAGACTATATAATTGGAAAAACTGTAGTCTTTCCCAGTAGCTAAGATCCTTAACTTCTTTTCTAGCTGTAAAGGACCTTTATACACTATTTGTGCAATATCCTTTTGGTAGTGTGGGTACCATAACTACAAACATACATTTTATAAAGCATAATCATGTGTTCAGCTTTTCTTGTTTTGAAGTGCCATAACATTCACATTTTTGCTTTGAATTTTGCCAATAGAATTGCTATTTGATCATTGTACACGTTCCTATTCAACATCACACCAAGGTCTTTAACTGCTTCCTTATTAGTGATTGTCTCGTTATTAGGTCCCCTATATGCATATAGCTTTCTTTCTCTATATCCATAATTTATTGGTTCAAATTTATCAGAGTTAAATACCATCCTATTTACCTCTGCCCATTCATATACTTTAAGGTCTCTTTGTAGTGCGTTCCTATCTTCATCACAAGTAATTTCTCTTATTCTTGTGTCATCGGCGAAACTACTTGCTACCGAGTCCTTAACATTACTCTATGTATGCAATCATAATAACAAACAGCAATGCAGCTAGCACCGTACCTTGTGGCACACAGGATATTACCTTAGTTTTATCTGATTTCTCATAGTTTGCAATAACTGTTTTCTGTTATGCTAAAATTCTTTTATCCATCTTCCTACTTGGTCCACTATATTATGTTTTCTGATTATCTTCACTAATATATTATGGTCTACCTTGTCAAAAGCTTTTCCAAAGTCTAGATAAACCATTTGTTTCTTTTTAAGTTTTTCATATTTTTATATCTTCTCACAGTGGACTACAGTAGGGTTTGTGCACTTTTCCCAGGTACAAAACCATGTTGTCCTATCTTAAACAAATAATTTTTTTTCATAATTTTCTTCATTACCCTTTCATACACTTTCATATGTGGATGTTACTCACAGGCTTATAATTACTTGCCTCTAGTCTTGATCCACTTTTTAAAGTAGGGGTAATATATGCTAATTTGTGTTCATCTAAGTTATTATATTTCTTTGCCTTAATAATATTGCAAGGGGCTTTGCGATAGAATGAACTACTTTAACAAATAAAATAGCGACACCATCAGGCCCAGCTTCTGCTCCATTTTTGATTTCATTAATATATTATGGTCTACCTTGTCAAAAGCTTTTGCAAAGTCTAGATAAACCATCTGTTTCTTTTCAGTTTTTCATATTTTTATATATGTTCTCACAGTGGACTAACATTTGGGTTTGTGCACTTTTTCCAGATACAAAACTATGTTGTCCCATATTAAACAATTATTTCTTCATTACCCTTTCATACACTTTCATATGTGGATGTTACATGCCTATAATTACTTGCCTCTAGTCTTGATCCACTTTTGAAAGTAAGGGTAATATATGCTAATTTGTGCTAATCATAAATCTTGCCTGTATCTACACTGCCTTAATAATATTGCAAGGGGCTTTGTGATAGAATTAATTACTTTAACAAAATAGCAGCGACACCATCAGGCCCAGCTGCTGCTACATTTTTAATTTCATTAATAGCCTATACTATCGGCTTCATTATTATATCTCTGATAAATATTCACAATTTTCATCCCTTATTTCTGTATCATTATCTTCATTATCAATTTTAGGAGTAAAGTCTTTTATCTTTCTGCCAATATGTTGCATATTACCTTTTTTTTTCATTCGTTAATCTCCATTTCTTAGAGGGCCTATTTCTTTTCTTCTTTTATTCATCTTTTTCGCATATGATAACAGTTTGGGGTGTTTTGCTTGATATTTATAAGGGTTTTTTCTTCTAAGTCCCATTTTCATTTTCTTTTGATTGTATAATCGTTTGTTCTGCATTTTCTATCTTATTATTTAGATCCATCACTTTCCATGCACACTTTCTTTTGCAAGACTTTTTTTTTTTTTTTTTTTTTTCCACTTTCTGATTTTCTGGAATAAGATCCTTCTGTCTCTTGGTATGCATGACACTTTTACTTTCCTTCTTTGGTATTTATTTATGCACTATTTTCTCTAATATTTTCTATAATATATCCATATTTACCTGTATATCATCACTTACGAATGTTATCCTAATCTTTTTTTAATTCTTCATTTCTGACCATTTTACATTTTTACTGTAGAAATTGTATTTTCCATATCCTTCCCACTTTTTCATCTCTTGCTTATCTCTGTTTTCACTTGCTTTGGAATGGACTGTTAATTCTGACATTATGGTCTGAAATACTCGTATTATAAACTATCATTTCTTTAACATAATTCACCTCATTCACAAATACTAGGTCTAAAGTATTTTCCTTTCTTGATGGCAGGTGATTTATTTGTTGAATGTTGTATTCTAGTAGCATATCTAATAGCTTTTCGAATTGCCTCTTATCTTCACACTACTATACAACCACAATCTCTTATTCATTCTTTCCAATCTACGAAAGGAAAGTTAGTCTCCTGACAGGAGAATAATCCAGTCTTTGATTTCTACATATATAATCTAATTTTTCTATTGTCAACTCTTTAGTATTAGGGGGTCTATAATAATACATGGTTCATTAATTTTCAGATTCAAATTCTACCGCTATTAGTTCACATTCTGAGTTACTATATTTCTCATATATTTTTCCTTATGTCTTTCCCATATATTGCGGTTCCCCCTTTATTCCTTTTTTTTTTCTATCAAATCTATAAGTTTGGAACCCCTTTATTTGATCATCATTAACAGTCTCTTGGGAATACCAGGTTTCACTTATATTCATTATATTTTATTTTCAATTTGGGTTTGTTCTTCTAAGAACTTATTTATTTATTTTTTGGTTACTCTTAACTAAACCCTGTGCATTCATCACTGATGGTTTGCGTGTTATCCCCTTCATTTAATATGGGTAATATGGATTTTCCCATGTGTCTTTCCTGTTCTGGTATGTTGTTCTTTTCTAAGTTTCCAGAAATTCTGACATTAAAAATCCAACTTTTCCAATATATTTGATCTTCATCATAATTATTAATTTTGTGTATGAATCTGCAATTTTCTCCGTATCTGCACCATCCCCTTGCATCGTATATATAGTTCTTGTCTCTTGCATTGTATCTTGGAGCTGATGCTTGCATTTTCGTTGTTGACATACCATAGTGTGGTGATGGCTTGTTTTTTTCCTTCATCTCATGTTCTTTGCTCCTTTCTTTGTTTCTTTTTGGATTTTTAGTTGATTTTGATTCATGGTTACAGGGTGCATATATTTACATTTTTTGTTGAACTTACATCCTTTTCCTTTCAAGTTTTTTCATATTTTTGTTCGTAGATCTCTGCATTCATCCTCAAAGCAGTCTAGGTAGGCACATTTACCATAATTTTGACATACCTAGGGATGTTTGTAGTAGCATCTTAAAGTGAATCTGCAATTCCCCCTTTTCAAAAGGGTTCAAAAGGGTGCAGACTTTCTTTTCTATTTTTTCTTGCTCTTTCCTATCAGTATGCAGATCTGGGTAAAGCCTCTTCGGGATTTTTTGTGTTTTAGTTTTTCTTCGTATGTATGCTGCTTGATTGCCTCATATGTAGTATCTATGAGTATCTCTGCATCCATACTCTTGTCCTGCTCTTTGTTTTCATTATTTTTTTACTGTCATATCAGTTTTGTTTTCTTTTCAGTTTTCCTCTTCTTCCTCCTCTATTTGCACATTGTCTTGATTTAATAACATTATCTATCCATGAGACACATTGAGCCAAATACTCTTGCATCCCCATTCGTATTTTGCTGGACTTCAGCACATTGGGGATGCGTGGGTATGTTGCATGCATAACATTTCCTGATCAGGTTTTGTGGATTTACTATGCTATACCACACCTTACACAGTCTGCATGCTTTAGGCATTCATTTTCCTATTGCATCAATTAGTATATTCACAATTTTCACCTTATTAATTTTCTTTGTTGTAATGTGTTGATCGATGTAAAGTTTCTTTTAAGTCTCTGACCACTTGAATTTTATTCGGAACTCCAATTATTTTCATGATATTTTTTGCTGGTTTGTTAAGTTTGAAGGATCATATCCTTCCAATATGTCTATGAATACTTTTGTATCGTTTTGATTAGGGCTGCTGTTGATTTAATAGATGAGAAATGCCAGCTCCGTTCCTACTAACCCATCATATTGCATATCTGCAGTGCAATTTCTTGCCACACTTGGAGCTTACTGCCATCCTGATCAAATTTACAATAATTCACTCGATAAACTAACTTATCCTACTATTATCATACTAATCACGAACACTTCTAGATATAATTAGTTTTATAATTAGTTTTCTAATCTTATGTTAAACGTGTGATATCGGTTGATTAATCAGACTGTGCACAGGTACGTCTCACCAGAGAGAGAGAGAGAGAGAGAAGGGGGGGGGGGGGGGGGGGGGGGGGGTGCTAACATTTTCTTCCAGTAATGAAAACGTGAACTAATGAAGTGCTCTAAAGAAATAGTGGTAGATCTAAGCCCTTATTCCGCGGCGAACTAGACTATGCCAGTTGACTTTTTTCTATACAGTTTTACCTCCTGAACAAGAATTTAGGATATTTTTTTCGGCCGGCTGTAATTAACGTGTAATTTACCTTTGAACTCTATCCTACGGTAAGGGGGACCGATGGGAATGCGGGGTTCTGGGTGGGGTAAAACACTTGGGCGAATTATGCCGTTCAACTGTATCCTACGGTAAGGGGGACCGATGGGAATGTGGGGTTTTGGGTGGGGTAAAACACTTGGGGGAAGGTTTTGTAGTGTTATTGTGTCATTTCCTCTTATTTATGACATTTGAAACACGAAATACAAGCTTAAATAAAGCGATATATAAACCAATAATGGAGCCATTACATAGCCAAAATCACTTATTGCTACTGCTATTACGACGCCGAATCCTACTACGCATGCGCCAATCCTACTGCGCATGCGCTGAGATATAAGGGAGCTTTTAGTTCAGACACAAAGTTCCTAAGGAGATAAATGATGGGGGGTTTTGTAGGGGGTTACATGTATTTAACCAATCATGATGCATTATTAACCCTACGTTGCGATAGGAGACTTTTGGGGAGGATTCATGTATTGTTACATATATTCCTTTTCCTCATTTGTTTTGTAATTGTGTAATATTATTTCAAGCTTTTTATTTCTGTTCCGTTTATCATAGTATTGTTTAATATGTGCACTGACTTGTTCTCACTTCATAATGTTGCCTTATATACCTTACAATATTACGTTACAATTGAGGGCAGGCCACTGAAACTCTTCTGAGGGGTGGGACTAGAAGGCAGTTTTAGGACGTTTCGAGACCTTTCTGTCAATGATGTGAAATTGATGGTATTACATTTTTTGAAATTGATGGTATTACATTTTTCGTGAAATTGGTATTACATCTTTTCATCTTACAGACATTCCAATTCACACATGCATTTTTTCTCCCTTTTTTCTATATTCACCTTTACTTGCCTGTGTGACCCATAACAATTACTTGTTCTATTAGCTTAGGTTGGTTAGCTTATGATCCTAACGTCTGTTACACTTCTAAGATTACCTTCCTTTAAGGGGGGTATGGGGGGGGCGGAGCCCCCCTGGTCAGGCAACATGTTCTACTAGGTTAGGTTACGATCCTAACCTTTGTTACACTTCTAAGATTACCTTCCTTTAAGGCGCCCCCTATGTTAGGTTAGGTTGGTTAGGTTATGATCCTAACCTATGTTACATTTCTAAGATTACCTTCCTTTAAGGGGGGGTACGGGGGGCTCCGCCCACCCCTGTCAGGCAACATGTTCTACTAGGTTAGGTTAGTTTGGTTAGGTTATGATCCTAACCTATATGTTAATTTCTAAGCTTAAGATTGTAAACCTTTAACCGGGGGTTAAGGGGGATACGGGCCCCCCCCCCCCGGTCACCCCCCAGGCCCAAACAAATGGTTTTTTCCTACTAGGTTTTAAGTTTTTTTAATGGTTAGGCTTTAACCGAAATCCCTAAAACCTAAAATTGTTAACATTTCTAAGAATACTTTCCTTTAAGGGGGGGTACGGGGGGCGGTCAGGCAACACTGGACACTGGACTAGGTTAGGTTAGGTTTGTTAGGTTACGATCCTAACCTATGTTACATTTCTAACATTACCTTCCTTTAAGGGGGGGTACGGGGGGGGGGCGGAGCCATCCCGGTCAGGCAACATGTTCTACTAGGTTAGGTTAGGTTGGTTAGGTTTCGATCCCGACCTATATGTTACATTTCTAAAATTACCTTCCTTTAAGGGGGGGTACGGGGGACGGAGCGCCCTCGGTCAGGCAACATGTTCTACTAGGTTAGGTTAGGTTTGTTAGGTTACGATCCTAACCTATATTACATTCTAACATTTACTTTAATAATAATACACTATAACTTTGGTTTCATAAACATAAAAGAAGCTATGTTTGTACGATTTCACTCAACATTTGTTAAGTTCAATTACCCCCAAACAGGCCTCCCTCATTTCCTATATTGTTCACCCATTACAATACAGTGTTCGTGTTTTCTTTCACAAACGTGAATATTTCCCCCCCACCCCCACCCCATCCTCCCTACTCTGTTTCGTGGTCTCCAGCAAACCCCCCCCCCCCCCTCCTTCCTCCTGACAAACTTGACAGTGTCAACCAGCCAGTTGGCGGAAGCACTCCCAGGCACCTCCACCTCCTCTGGGCCTCATTACTAACTCGACTCTGCCCCGTACATGTGTTTAACTGTTTCGTTAGTTATAAGGGAAACATTTCAGCCCATTACTCGGGGCAGTATGAAAGGTTGATAATATACTGTCAAGATCACGGCAGTGGGCGTACTTTAAAATCCACTTCCCACGACCCCAAGATGAGGCTCCATGCCCTTCGTGAAAGCGGCTGCTGAACGCTATCCTCCACCTCTTTAAGGTAAGGTTCCTAATCTTTATGGACTGTTATATTGTGTTTTAGTGTTCCAAAGGTTTAGTGCTTTTGATGTCCTTGATATTTAGTGGGAATTATTTACCACCATATCCCAGCGTGGCTTTACCAACTCGTACCTCGGACTTCCTCTTCCAGTAGCCCCCACCCTTCCCCCCCCTTTTACCGGACATAAGGCTCCCTATTAGTTACGTATCGGACACCCCCTACCAGCATTCAAATATGGCGGTTTGTTTAAGTTTCATGGCCTTGAACCAACACTTCGAAGATTGTTCAGTCAAAGTAGACTATGGCAATTGACGATTTCCTATGTTATTTTGCTTACTTTACAAGAGTTTAAGGTAATATTTTTCGGTCGACTGTAACTAATCTGTTATTTACTTTTGAACTCTGTAGTTGGTACATCGTACCCCTTGTACTGTCATGTAGTCTTGAGGTAAATTAGGTGGTTTAATTACAGTCGACCGAATAAATATTACTTTAAATTCTTGTTCAGCAGGTAAAATAACATAGGAAAACATCAACTGCCATAGTCTACTGTACCGCGGAATGCAGGCTTAGAATTACCGAAATCGTTGATAATGTAAGACTAATTAGTGTTCTAAAAACATTCATAAAATTCTATTTTTTTACACAATTTTGAAGGGCATTGGGCCACGAGTACTTAGGAATGGCAAAAATGGGCCATGGGCACAAAAAGGTTGCAAAACACTGGACTAGACCTTTCAAATTCTGTTCTTACTCGTAAAGTTTTATTTTTCGTTCGCTTAAGGGACAGTAATAGTAAGAAATCTAAATGGATCAGTAGTACCAAAGTGATGATTACTGTAAGGTAATGGAGTGTGTTTGGCAAGCAGTTTGGCAAGCAGATTTTTAAAAGGTAAAGCTTCTGAAAGGGTATTTTTAGCCCAGTGGTTACATCCCGTAGGTCCACACCAGGGTACGTGTTACATTGACACTTTCACACCTTGCCACACTGGCAAAAAGCTAGGTTAGTCATCTCTTAAGTTATTTTCAGAAATTTAATCCCAAATTTTGTGTTAAAGTATGACAGTGTTGCAAATTCTGTTAGGTTTAAAACCACGTACTTCCTGGTGTGGCTAATGACGATTACATTAAGGTTGAGTTGTCAGTTTTTCTATAAAAGTACAGAGGTAATCTGATATTAAAGTTACCGAAGGAGTTTTTATACTAGACGTTTATTGATGTCTTCAGTGCGAATACTGTATATCCGTAGCGAGTACTAATATACTTTTCAAAAGTAAAGTGTTAAGTACAGATTTAGATTTACATTAATATATTTACAACAATCTTGAATTTGTCATTCATATTTGTTTTTGAGTGTCATATAATACTTTCGCTTCAATATGTAGTAAGCCTACCATTTCGGGCATAACACTTAGACTAATAACTTGTACAACGCTGTACACGTTAATAACAGTAGATTTCCCTCTTTCCAGGTAAACCTGTGAGTTCGTAAAAGTAAACATGAGTCTTCAAAAGCTAGGAAGTGAGTGTGTGACGCAGTACATATCAAGAATCTTGCACATCATTGACATTATTGAGTTAAGAGTTGGCTTACTCGTGATGGCGAGCTTTAATAGAGGTAAAACTACGGAGCAATGTACCTGATAATCGGAATCAAGTAGCTTTCCTTAATAAAGGAAAGCTCGGCATTATTTCATCAGAATATGAAATGACTGGCCCTTGACATCTCCCAAGGCAACTGAATTGTGTAACTAAAAAATAAAACTGATAACACTTAAAGTAGGTTTTAGAATGTTCATGAAAAGCAATCTATCTTGTACACCTTTATGCTAATGTGTCAATTTTCTTTGTAGGTTCATGTGGAGAATGGCAAATCAACCCTGAATGACATAGAAGATATTTAACATCTAAGCTAGTAGGTCTGTGGTGGTACAGCAAGAAAACTGTCAGATTTTGCAGAGTTAAACTGATGGACATCTAATTGCAAATCTTCAGGAACCTAAGTCTGTTCAATTGACAATACATTTTTAACTAAAAATAATAATGTATTGTAGTAAAATAAAAATGCAAAGTCAGGATTTAAAAATTCAAAGTGGAAACTAACCTACCTCAGATCAGAGCAGTAAAAGCCAGAGCAAAGTAATACCCCGTTATCAGACGATAATGAAGGGATTACTCATATCTGTCGTCAGACATGGAATGTCCAAAGAAATTGCTCGGATTTAGTCCTTTCAAAAATGGGGTGACCAATAGCATTTGCAAGTTGTGAAAATTATAGTTATCTCACTCCTTTACTGACAAGATATGGGAAGCAAGAAAAGTGGTCACAGGGGACTTAACATACAAACTGCTGAATAAAGGACAAGCCTTAAGAATATCCACATGAGAAGACAGAATGAGTAAAGTACTTGTCATACCATTTCCTTACCATGGGTTAAGGCAAGAGTTAAAGCAAGGAATAAAGGATGACATGAATTGGTCATGCATTTCCCTTCCATGGGTTACAGAAAGGGTTAAAGCAAGGAATAACTGATACCGTGAATTTAATTCCTGTTGCACCTATTACACAGACTTTTGTCTGAGAAGGAACCTTAAGTCTAAAACACCAAAGTTAGATTAGGCAGAAGACAATAGCGTCTGTTAAGGTCAGTAGTCAGCATGCTAAAATTATGACTTAGGTTCACCATATATTTTTTGCAGGGGAGTATAAATGAATGCAACACTATGCAAGGAATTAAATTTTCTTTGTCCTGAGAAAGTTGACTTAGCAAAGTACTTGAGGTTCAACATTAAAGAGGAGGGTTCAGCAAGATTTACATAGATGGTGTTGGAAATTTCCATCTAAGCAAAGGAGACACTAAGAAAGTAAGAAGAGATAAAAAGTCGGAACAACTTTGATGACTACAGGGACTCATAAACCACACGATTCAGAAAAGGGAACAGGGAACAGCCCAAGAGAATAGCTCATTTTTGTCCTGTAAGAAGGATACAAGTTTATCAAGATCAGCAATAGGCCTACGACTAGACGAAACAAGAGCTATATTCATCAGAAACACTAAATAAACAGTTGTAGGTAAATAACTTAATTCCCTTATAAAAGCAGTTAGGTTGCATAGTTTAGATAGATTATCAATAACTTTAGATATGTTTAGTGGTTAACAGAGCTTTGTATAGACAAAAGCTCAACTCTTGGCTTCCATAAGCTCTTATGATCACGATCTGAACATTTCACGAAACAACGACTAAATTATCAATGACTTTTAACCTAAGTAAACAGTCTCGTTCCAGGTACGAAGAGATGAATGTGATGGAAAATCAGTTATGGTTGTCTTCGGTCTGATTCAAATTGTTAGATACCAGGTGGCTACTGAAAACCGACTTGAATTGATTCATGTCCAAGGAATCTCGAGTAAAGTATGATTGTGTGGCTTAAGGTTATTGATAAAAGCTGTGAAAATTAACAAATACTTTGTAATCCAGAGATTTAAAGCGCACTGTTAACAGGTTTTACTTGAAATCGAAAATTGTAACAAATATTTTAATGTTTTCACTAAACTTAAACTATCAAAGTTACCACCAAAACTGGCTGTAGAAGATAGTCGGTAAAATAACTTGAAAGTTGTATCATCTCGGGTAACTTGTTTCATAATTCTTTCATTTTCTTTCCAGAATCCAGTGACATCCTTGTGACGAAAAATCCTGAATAACACACAACTGTTTCAAGTTTGTAGTTCTAGAAGGAACTACATTTACTGCACTTCATAAATCCGAAGACAGCGAACTCTACAAGTAGTTCATTTAGTTTATCCATGAAAGGAAATGATGCACTCTAATAGACTTTTCTTCCCGCGTAGAGTAACGAATATCTCAATACTTTGAACATAAAAGGATTACCCTAGATAAAGTATGATAGGTCTAGCTTTTCTTGGTTCTAAGTCATGGCTTGAGTCCCTCACTACTGGGGAAATATGCTGAACTTGCATACCTTTTTATTTGATTAAGTAATCTGCCCTGGTAATATTTATGTTTACTATTAAGATTAACTAGCATTCTCATAATTACATTCAACAGCTGAATAGTTAAAAACTAACACTGAATATAAAACAAATTGGAGGAAACTTTTTAAATCCTTAAAAGCATACGTAAATGTGGTAACATTCACAAGAATTTATTTTACCCATTCAGAACCATAAAACATTTGTATGGGCTATCGCCTACCCATCTCCCCTTTATCTTTGTCTTGGAGAAAATTGGAAACTACATTTCAATGTATAAGAATTCAAGAGTAGCAGACTGCTGTTGTGTGTACCATTTTCAATTATTTTTTCACTTGAAAAGTGGAATCGGATGAATCTAATTTTTTTTTTTATTTGTAACATTTGACTTTAATTTTGGTCATCAAAACAACTATACATTGAAATCATGCTGGTCACTCCTTTGTGAATATTTAAAAACACAATTTATCATTATTTGAAAATCTGGGATTATAAATTACTTAAATACCAGTTTATTGACGAAGGCATTTAGAGGACCAACCATAGCATTAATCCAATATAAACACTCATATTTAGCAAATTGCAACAGATTGAGGTAAATACCAAAAACGTTGAGTTTGTAATCATTATGTATTTGAAGTTTGAGACTCAGAAACTGTTTTAAATTTTGATTTTCAGAAATTAGTGTTTTAGGGTAGAATATTCAAATAACTTTAAGTTTTTGTACATTAGCTTATTTGTTGAAATCTGTATTTTTGAATTTACCCCGCATTTTTTTAAGTAGCTTATTCACAGCGCTCATTGGTTTGTGTTGCCTAAATTTTTGACTTTCAAACTTATTCAGGGGAGTGACCAGATGCTACTAGACCATATACTGTGGTGTGAAAATTATGAATGAACTATTTGAGGGGTACAATTTTGCTCCATGCTGGTATACCTTGTTCATGAAAATTTTCCTTATAGCTTTTTGGGAGTGTTAATGGAATTAGCAGAAATTTTAGAAGTACTTGAATTTGAGTTTTCATTCTTGAATAACCGGTTAGAATTCCACGATAACTGAAGTCTAATTCCTATTTTGGTATAATAGACATTTTGACTTGCTAGGATACCTGATAACATGGACTAGAATACTTAGGAATTGAAGAAATGCTTCTATAAAATAGCTACATCAAACAGATTTAAGATTAAACTAGTCTAGATTATATATTCAGAGGAAAAGCATATTTTCAGTTACTTTTAAACTTGAAGATAATTAAGGAGATTCATTACCTATACTGAACTTTATATTTTTAGGACTTAAAGTAACGAAATTGAAGGTCAGATTATTGCAGAGCAAATCTCTCGTTTACATTACTCCTTAGGGAATTTTTTTCTAGTTACACCCTTTCAGCTTGTTTCCCCAATGTAACATTTTCTCTCAAATTATTTTATTTTTCCATTAACTGAACTTGAGTGCAATTCTTTCCTTTAACCCATTCATAATTTTCCAAATACATGTGTATGGTCTAGAGCGAATCATTCTCTCAACTGGAGAAAAATACAGTATGCAACTTTATCTTCAACACTGGGAGATATTGAGAAAGACTGTAGCTGACCACAGAACGAGGTGTTATTTGCATTGAGAGAGTAGAAACAGGAGCTTTTATTTAGAAATAACAGATTCACTCTATACAAGAAACACTTTTCCATTTGAAGTACTGTTTATGAAACCAATTCAGTCGTTTGCACTCAGAAATGGATTTCATTTTTACCAAATGTAAAAGACATTACTTATCTAAATTTGACTGCATGTCTAGAGGTAGAGGCAGGGAGTTAATACATTTTTATAGCTACATTTCATATTTAGTTTCGCCTTCACAGTCTAGGTTTAAATATACTGTTAAATAATCATAGATTATATCCAGAAATTTGTCCTATCTAAAATTCGAAATAGTTTTCAAGTAAGATTTAATGACCTAATCATTATTACTGGGAGAATTAAGTTTATATTTGCTTTCTCAAATTGAAATATTTTCTAAGTAAAGCTTTTGAGTCTCCCTTTGAGTTGTATTTCTATGGACCTAGTCGATATCTTTATTATTTGCAATATGCTTAATACGTAAAAATATTAAAGCACGATGATTTTGCACGTTCATTCAGAAGCCATGGTTGAAATGTTTTTGCTAGATAGTTTAGTTGATATTTTCACGTCCTATTCAAATAACCTTTGAATTCACTCACAAATGAAATAATTGTTTAATTACTAATACTTTTAAATGTGAAATGTCAATGTGGTCAAGATAAAATTGGTTACCAGGAAATGTGATGAACATTTTGTAATCTGGTGTATTTGTTTTGTACTTTATTTTTGTTTTACTTTTATGTATTTGTAAAATATGCAAGAGAACTTCTTTAGAAAGATCAATTTGCATACTGCTCTCATTATGATCTGTCAATATTATTATAGGACTTACCGAGCGCATGAAATTAAGAGAAAAGAGAGAAAGGGAGAGAGAGATGCTCCTACAGGATGATCTTGTCTAGAATAGTGAACAAGATAGTTTCCAGTTAGTCTTAGCGAATTTTGGAACCGAACTCCTATCGTGGTATTCAAGGGTCTTGACGAAGGCTATGACGGTGCTCATTTGGATTTTAACTTCCTACCTGATACTTCTATTTGCAATTCGCTGGTTTTCCAATGTCGTTGAATACCCTGTTGATCTTGTCATTATAGATTTAGGTAACGTTCCTTTCCCATTCCCCTCTGGCCTTATCAGTCTCGTCTCATGTTCAATGATTTTAGTGTGTTATGCAATTTGAGGTTTCTTGGTGAAGGTAATGTCATAACAACTGCCTCCTAGCTGAACTGATATCGAAATCTAAATTGCAGTTAGTTTTGCCAATTTACACAGACAGACAGACAGACAGACAGACAGACAGACAGACAGACAGACAGACAGACAGACAGACAGACAGACAGACAGACAGACAGACAGACAGACAGACAGACAGACAGACAGACAGACAGACAGACAGACAGACAGACAGACAGACAGACAGATTGATTTTACTTTGGTTCCCCAAAATTTTGCCCGTCTGCATGCAGACCTTCATTAATGATAGGTACATTATAAACATTTTTGCCAAGTCGGTTGTAGATTCAATTATAGATTAAAAGTGCTTTGCGTAGACGAAATACTTTTGAACGTACTTCGTTAGAGAGCTAAATGAGAAGCCAAGTATTATCGTAAATCTTGTCGTTCAAAGAGTGATATTCTACTCACTGATCAGGAACTTTGAGAAACAAAAGTTATCTTGCATACATTAGTGTGTACTTTGGAGATAATAATAAAACAAACATGTGAACCTTAAAAAATTTACAAATAAAGAGGACAGACTCCTCTTGGTCAGCACTGCAGTGACTCGTGGAGGCGAGTGAGTGTTCTCGGCAGAAGACAAAATAAAGCAGGTGTCTTTGTCACCTGTCTATTTGAGAAGGTGTCCAACGCTTGACATTTGTAAACAGTAAAGTCCAGGTTTCAGCGTCAGGTTATTAAGAGATGGAAGAGGAAGTCCTCTTGTCGTTGTGGTTTTCTGACCAAATATCTTGCCAAGTTTCTTATGTCAATGATGAAGAATTATGGAGTTTAATTATTGTGACGTACAAGATAATGGTTCTTGAGTTTAAACGGTACCTGGCCACTCGGTAGTCTGAGTTGCCATCATTAACAATATGCTTGAGTTGATATTTCTGTGACTGTTGTTGTTCTAGGCAATTTTTCAGTTGACAAAGATACGTGTACTATGCTTTATTTAGAAAATGCTTTTGGCATTTGTGTTACAGTATACTTGAAAATAATGTTGATCCTGGGAAGGCCCTAGAGATTTGTCTAGAGGAAGCAAGCCTTTAGAATTTTGTGAACTTTACTCTGGTATAGATTAAGCCTGAGGTGAACTAATTATTGAATGTTAATGAAAGTTTGTCTGCACTAATTTTCCAGCCTTAAGAGTATCGAGTATCCCACATATTCCTTTTGCTTCATTTTCTCCTTTTGTTTCATTTTCTCCTTTTGCTTCATTTTCTCCTTTTGCTTCATTTTCAAAGCAGCAATTGATAACAGCTTTATATATACTCGTGACAGGTGGTGCATAAAGTCAATACTTGGCCACTCCCCTTTTGCTATGAAAACCAGCCTTCCATATGTCTTTCATTGTGGTACTTTTGGTCACATTTCGGGGTTCGTGGGCCATCCGAAAAGGGGGAACCAGCTTGTGGCGTAAACACGACTCTTGTCTTGTGATTTCCATCCATTCTTTGTACTTGAAATAAAGAAGGGATTGAACGTCACGATTTAAGCACCTTTTGAGACCGATGTGTAACAGGTTCATTTGCATTCCATATTAAATAGGGGGCGAAGGATAGGATAAATATTTAGCTTAAAGGTTATAGGATAATAGAATATTAAGTATAACCATAGGATGAAGATTTCGTTAAAAGGTTATGTAATGTAGTACAGGGTAAATATTTGGTTGAAACTTGAAATGTTATAGGTTGCAAAATGTACTGTAAAGATTTAACTCTAACATTATAGTGCTTAAAAGGCAGAATAAAGATTTAGTTTAGAAAATGCTATCTATCATTTTTAATAGATTGATCTAGTAGAATAAATATAAGGTTAATAAGACTTGAATAACAAATGAAAAACTAGTTAGTTTCCGGTTCTGAATAATTATCGAAGTATTTTTTTATAATTAATTTTTCTTCAGTTTAAGTAAATGATAAGTTCGTAGGCTAAGAAATAAATTTTATTTATGAAAATAAAAAAATCTCATTGATTTGAGAAACTATTGGATGGCTATTGGAAACATTAAATAAATGTAGTCAAAAGGTATGATCACCTAAAGACCAGTTAGTAAGAAGAAAACGTATCCTATAAAAAAAAAGATTACTTTAATATCAATGTACAGACTCGAGTCACCCATTATTTTATGGTAATTTATTCTAGTTACTGCACATAGATAAGGTTATGTAAAAGCTACTATCACTATTATCGTCCATAAAAGTTATGTAAAAGCTACTATCACTATTATCGTTCATAAATGTTATGCAAAAGCTACTATCACTATTATCGTTAATATACGTTGCAAATTTTGGGTCGAGCTAAATTTTTTTATTGCGCTTTCAGTTTATTTTTCCTTGACACTTTTGGATCAAAATTGAATCTTTAAACAATGGTATTTATTCATCTAATATTTTCTTCTCATGTAATGGTATATATTGTTTAGTTTTATTTCTGATGATAATGGGGACCATACTTTTTAATACTAGATTTTTAGTATTAGCTTGTTTAAAGGGACTGTTAGTAATTTGAAAATTAGAGCAGCAGTATATAATCTAAAATTAGATTTTATTGAAAGCTGATACCCACTTATTTCCAGTACATGTTGGATTCTATAGTTAATTTTATTGGAGTAGTTTAAATTTTGCTAGATGGATTCCATTAACTGCATGACCATGCAAGGTGGTGCTTTGTTAGGAAATAATCTTAAAAAAAGAAGCCATTCTTTTCCTGATTAAATTTAACTAGGAAATATCTTTTGGAATTAGCCATTTGGAGCCATAGGGTGGTCTCTCTCTCTATGGGAATAATTATCATAACATCTATCCCCAGTAGATATTTGGAGCCATAGGTTCCCCTCTCTCTCTCATGGTAATAATGATCATAACATCTATCCTCGGTAGTTATTCGTTATTTAAGCTATCAAGGTTGTTTTGTTATAGTATTCAGTAGCAAATAGTTAATTTACTGTAGTCATTAAGATAAAGGGATATGCCATAGTTTGTTTAGAACAATACTATAACCGTTCCACTATAACTCGCATCAAACCTATTCTCATTACTTATGAACGCATACTATCGAAGTTTATACCCTGTTACTACTATATAAAGACATTTTCAAAGTAAACTCTTAAATAGCCGGATTTTTTGTTTTTGCGTTTCTATCCGAATTAACTAGAAAACCATTCAAGTAAAGTAAGATTTCATGATTGTAAAACTAAAACTGCATTACAATAGTTTAACTTTTTTCACATGGTGTAAAAAGTCACATGCCAACTATTTTTTATGCGGAAAATCATAGAGATTCTAAAATTGATCTGTTCATAAGATATATGTTTTTAGAAATTTTAAATTTATGGCACTTTTTAGTTCATTGGTCCCTAGGATTTGTGGTTAAGATTGAGTATACGATCTTTGATAAATAAATTTTTGATTTTAGTTTTGTTCTATATAAAAAAAAAGTAGACTTTGAGTAGCTTTTGTTTATTAACTCAAAAGCATACTGTAAATAAATGATCTTTCTATTAAGATGAATACAAATTCTCTTTTCTGCCATGGTCATGCTTTAAGATTTATGAAAGTCTGTGCCAGACATTATAATTATTCTGGCTTTGTGGGTTTGGTATCAATTTAAAACTTAATTTGAATCTTGGCAGTGGTAATAAGCTTAATTAAATTTGGTTTTAATGTAGAATCACACGCGATTCCTTGCCTTCAGTTGTTCTTAATGTGACAACTTCCGTGAAGTCTGTCTATGTCTCAAGCAGTTTTCATTATTACACCTTAAAACTTGTTACCAGTTTTTTTACTTATTGATGAATTACTACACAGATCACTATTTTTGTGTGTCCTCTGATTCTTTTTTTTACCTAACACACAGGATAGGTAAAAAAAAAACTATCTTTATAATTAACTTCACAACTTTCGTAGCAGAAACGGTTCTGGGTGGAATTAAATTAATAACTATGGCATATCTTGTAGAAAGTCTTTAGACAATGGTTAGGTCTAATTATAAAACATTGGCTTGGTAAGCTTCCATAGATATCTGAGAGCTAGAATGTCATTGAATTGAAAAAAGCTGTAGGAGAATTGTCCGGTATATCACCCTTAGGGAATGCCAGAGAATCGAGAAGTAGGGAGAGTTCCGTATTGAAGATTCTTAACGCTAGATTTCAACTATTAAATCTCTGGGGAAAGTTGTTGGGAATACCTCCCCTGTGGAATGCCGCGGAATATATTGCGCAGCGCAAACTCAAAAGATGCCTTGGTGGTCCATGTACAGTAGAAGGCGACGTTAGCCCGATTTGATAATCTCGCTGGTGGACCAGGCAGATAATGAGAACATTCGCTGTGCATCTCCTCCTCTCGACCCGACTCAATCACTTACATGGGATGGTGGCGATCTCTTGAAAGGCAGATTGTGAGTTTGCGTTATCTCCTCTGCTTTTGGGGTGGCCTGGCGGGTTCTCTTGTGACGTAATTGTACCATGATTGCAGTATAGATTTGTGGCTGGCTGTAATCCCATTAGCGAATAAAAGAATGTGTAATTATCAGTTTTTGTCCCATTGACAAAGTTGTTTCCAATTTTAAAACTCTTAAGATTTTTATAAAAAAATGTGCCATTAACAGAATTCTCTAATTTAAAGTAAGCTTTAAAAAAGCTCTTTTGAAAGCTTGTGAACGAAGAAAATTTAAGGAATTAAACAAATGAGCCGAACCATAAATTTCATGAATGTTTTATGACTTAGTTAAGGTCAAGCTTAATCTGTATTCATTAGAGAAAGCTTGCTTGCTTTCTCAAAAAAAAAAAAAAAAAAAAAAAAAAAAAAAAACAAAAAAAAAAAAAAAAAAAAAAAACTCAAATAAGAATATTTAATAAAACTTTTTGCAAGTACTACGAAAAATTCTCTCTCTCCTCTATGGCTTCTCAAGATAACGTTTTAAGGCCCCGTACACGATCGAGGTTTGCTCGACGAACTTTGTTTGATGTGACCTCAGAAGCGGAGAAATGGCGGCCAAGGTTCTGACTTTTTCCGCTTCTGACGTCACATCGAACAAAGTTCGTCGAGCAAAGCTCGACCGTGTGGACGGGACCTATCTATCATCCAATTATTGTGGCCCAGTGTCGAAAACCATTTTGGCCACAGAACTTATTCTGGTCGAACGCAACCATCATCCATTTATTGTGGCCCAGTGTCGAAAACCATTTTGGCCACAAATAGAACTTATTCTGGTCGAACGTAACCATCATCCAATTATTATGGCCCAGTGTCGAAAACCATTTTGGCCACAAAGAGAACTTATTCTGGTCGAACGCAACCATCATCAAATTATTATGGCGGAGAAGAAGGCATCGTCACAGAATCCCGTGTTTACATTCGCTCTGTACTTTAGCCTTTATTTTTTGGTGATGTAATGTACTCAAGCACTGATAACAATGCAGGGAGCATCGTGAAGTAATGTGAGTACACAGACTTATGTGGAAACTGTTATAAGTACTGGAATAGTGCCAAATAGAGACTAAAATAGACTGGGTATTTGGGTATTTGGAAAAGTTTGTTTATACCCCAAGGAGTTTTCCTTGGGGAAGGTCCGTTTTTTATGATAAAGTTTACCCGTTCTTTTTGTTGTTTTATGAGATACAGTACTAAAACAACATGGATTAGTTTCCAAGCTTTTTAGGGAGAAAGGACTCCATTGGTTTACAATTCCTGGGGGGTTATATGTCCATCGCAAATGTATGTATTGTGTTATTCAGAGAATTTAAACTTGATATTGCTGACATCTTGGGTGTACAGAATGTGAGCAGGAATAAAGTAGTAGTTAAGTTCAGCTCAGAGAAATTCTTGGAAATGCAAGGCAATTTGAGGATAAGCAGATCAAGATAAGTGAGGTAGATAGTGTGAAAGCTGTGAATATAAGTACCTCGTATACATATGTATCGATAAGGAATGCACCCTTTGAATTTTCTGATGAATTGATAAACATTATGAGCAGGTATGGAAAAGTGGATTCAAAAAGAAGCAACAGATTCACTATGGGACCCCTGAAAGGCCTGCTGAATGGGATACGGACAATAAAGATGAAGATTAGAGACAATATCCCTTCATCGATAAGTGTGTGTGGTTTTAACTCAAGTATATTAAATAATGGGCAGAAAAGAAACGTTACAGATGCGGACAAGAAGGCCATCTAGTGAAAGATTGTAACATCGATATTATGGAAGGAACTAGTATGTGGAATGAAAAAGACTTTCCTGACATAAGCAGACAAAGAAATAATAATAAATCAGGGAAGGATAATGGTGATAGTAGAGAACAAACCAGAGAAGGAAATAACATTGAGGGACAAGAGGTAAAGGATAGCCAAAGAGGAATTGATATTAGTGAAGATGAAACCGATGTATACACAAATTGCAGCTGACAAAGGTCCAAGAGGAAATACTCAGGGATACCAAGAAGGAAAAAAAATAAGGAAGAAGGATTAGAGGAGGGGAATGAAGATTATCGAATGAGTGAAGACGACGGCGGAGAGATGATGTGCTCCTTTGCAGTCATCTCCTGATGAAATTGTGCAAGGAGAAACCGAAGGAGAAGAAGTGCACAATGAAGAAATTATAAACGGAAGAAAGGTGGAATACGAAGACAACATGCAAATCGTAACCGAAGAAATAGTCAACAGTGAAGAAGACTAGCAGATGTCAACGGAAAAAGTAGTTCATAAAGAAGAAAAGGGTGGAGGTGAAAATGGTATGGATGTTGAGTCTATGAGGAATACTAAAATTCCTGAGGAAACCTTAATATGGAGTGAAAAGAAAGGCAACAATACAACTAAAGAAAATGGTAATAGGAATAGGAACGGAGATAAAAGTCAAAATACCAGTACGACAAAAATGGCAAGCTACTGTTAACGACAGTTCAGGTGTAAAAATTACCATTAAAAAAGACAATGGACAGAAAAACTTAAGTATCGAATAATAGCGAAGGAGAATGTTTTGTTTTTTCCGAGTTGTCAAACCCCTTAAATGAAAGCCAGGATAAG
The DNA here is from genome assembly GCF_015104395.2 of Macrobrachium nipponense. NCBI lineage: Eukaryota > Metazoa > Arthropoda > Malacostraca > Decapoda > Palaemonidae > Macrobrachium > Macrobrachium nipponense. The sequence goes on along the minus strand of NC_087205.1, from coordinate 13,401,230 downwards.
TTTGTTGATAATGTAGTAGATCATGGTCTATTTAGTGATCAGAACTCTTGTAAACACAAACGTGAGGATGATGATAATAGTAATGGTAAAAATAAATGTTCTAAACTTGCTAAAATAGGTAGATAATTAGTATGTATGTATTTTGATATATCGTTAAAAATGGCTTTAGTCACTGCTTCATTAAATATGTGGTTTAAATTAGCTTAATAAGCAGTTGAAAGTAAAGATGTTAGTTGATCAATATAAAATTGATGTATTATACCTTCAAGAACATAATATTAGAGATGTGAATAGGATAAAATATTTAGAGGACTACTTTGAGGTTGTAATGAATATACTTACTATAAAGGTGGTACGTGTTTTCTGTTTAATAAAAAGTCAAATATTTCAGTTATTAACAGTGAAAAGGATGATACTGGAAACATATTATTTACAAGGATACGGTATAATGATATAAACCTCTCCTTATTGAATGTATACGCACCATCAGGCTTAAGTAAAAAGAGAGGGAGGGAGAACTTGTTCTCTGTCGATATTTTGTATTATTTAAGGAGCAACATATCAAATTTGATTTTTGCTGGTGACTTCAATTGCGTACTTTTAGGTAGAGATGTTAGTACAGGTAATGAGAGGTATGAATCAAAAGGTCTTAAATCTTTAGTACAGCATTTGGAATTGAAAGACGCTTGGTTTTCATTGAACAATATTCCCGAATATATGCACATTCTAGGTAGTTATGCTTCAAGAATTGACCGTATGTGACTGACTTGTATAGTAATATTAAGAATTGTAAAAATATTCCATTATCTTTAACACACCACAATATGATAACTGAATTTCTGCTTAATAATCGTTGTAAGATAGGTAGAGGAATATGTAAGTTAAATGTTTCATTATTGGAGAGGGACGACTTCATGGCGAAATTTGAAAGATTATGGCACTTTTAAAAAAAATAAAGAATTAAATACTCCAACATTATGGAATGGTGGGATACATTGGTGAAACCAAAATTAAAAGGGTTTTTCATAAGACTGTCTAAACAAGCTATACAAGAAAAGTATGGCGCACTAAAATTTTTGCAAAATTATCTTAATACTTATCAAATAAAGCCTCTGTGGGTTACAATAAATTTGAAGAGATGAAGGCTATAAAAGATAGAATGAAATCAATAAAAGATGAAATATGTGAAGGTATAAATATTAGGCTAAGGACAGAAGAGAGAATAAAAGGAGAGAGATTATCTGCAAATTTATTAGGTAAAGAGAAACTCAAGAGAGAAGCGAAAAAGTATTAGGCAACAGAGGTTATACAGCGGTGTGACGCTTGACAACACAGAGGCGATAGTCTGTCATGTAAAGGATCACTATGAAAAACTGTTCACAAAGATAAATACTGATGAACAGCTACAGGATAGTTTCCTTAATTGTATAGGGAGCACAATAACTGATGACGACAATGAAATGTTATGTAGAAAGGTATCTGTCGATGAGGTTATTAAAAAGATGATGATAAAGGCGGAACTCCCGGTAAAGATGGTCTTCCTCTGGAATTCTATTTAAAGACATGGAATGTAATTAAGTCAGAGTTCTCTGAAATGATTAAGTTTCCGATAGATTTAGACCTTGAATTAGGTAAAAGCCAAAAAAAAAGGGTATCTTTAAATTAGTACCTAAAAGTGGCGATTTATTGTGTTTAAAAAACTGGAGACATTTCTTTACTGAATACGGATTACAAATGCATTGCAAAAATTTTGGCTAATAATTAAAAAAAAGTGTTCTTCATAAAGTTATATCACGAGAACAGTTTTGTTCGGTTAAGGGAATATCAATAGTGAAACGTAATACTCTAATTAGGGATGTAACTTATTATGCAAATGAAAATAATTTGGATTGTGCTCGAGTTAACCTGGATTGGAGTATGGCGTTTGATAAAGTTAATTTGAGTTTCATGTTTAAAACACTCACGGATGGGTTTTAGTGAGTTATGAAAATTAGAATGTTATATACGGGATGCTTAAGTGCAGTTTGTGTAAATGGGATTGATAGCAGCTTTTTTCCTGTTGAGAGATCCATAAGGCAAGGATGTCCTATGTCCTTGATAGCATATATATTGTTTCAAGAATCTTTATACAGAACAATTAAACAATGCAATGAAATTGTGCCAGTGAACCTCCCTAAGGCCCTGTCCACACTAGCAGGCACCTCCCGACGGGCAAATACTATTCCCATAACCCGTTCCGCTAGACTGACCTACCGTGTATTGAGCTAGAACGATATGATTGTCTGGTAACACTGCTTCAGAAGCGAGAGAAAATATAAACAGCTGGAGTGTCCGACGGGTATGCCCGCTAGTGTGGACAGGCCTTAATGGGTTCCAGTGTTCTGTTGTAGGTTTTGCTGATGACAGCTGTTTTTGTTAGTAAAGAAAGAAGTATTAAAGTAGTTTTAGTATTATAAACCAATTTGAGCTAGCTACTGGTGCAGAACTTAATAAAGATAAGACTTGTGTCATGAGTTTAGGCAATTGGAAGGACAAAAATGTATGGCCACTTGGATACAACAGAAAAATAAGTGTAAGGTATTAGGCATATTGATAACCAATGATTATAATGAAATGGTAGATGAAAACTGGGATGCTTTGATCAATGAAGTTAAGGTAAAAATAAATATGCTTTCGACTCGATACTTGTCTTTATATCAAAAGGCTATTCTTGTAAATTCTCTTATTTTAAGTAAAGTTTGGTACGTGTGTCATGTATTTCCATTAGGGAAAGAGAAAGCAAAAATTTTAGAACAATCTGTTTTCCAGTATTTGTGGTGTGGAACTTACCAACCAATTAAAAGGGATTCCTTGTATCTGCCAAAAACAGAAGGTGGCATTGGGGTTATTAAGGTTTTTTATAAAGCAGCAGCTATTTTAACACATTCTTGAATAGTATGTTGTTTGATAGTTATGGACAAGTAGCAGCCTTATATAACACATGTATTAGAATAAATTTGTTGTGGGTTGTAGAAGATTGCCTTAATGTGTCTTATGTTGCTACTCCTTTTTATAATATCATTATTGGTAAGCAAAGGAAATTATTAAGAATGCCTAATTTTCCATACGTCAAAAGTAAGAATATTTATCAGTATTTGATGCTAACCCATAAATAAGCCCATTGTAATTGAGAGATACCCGTTGCATAACTGGGGTAATATATGGAGTAACCTTGTATGCAAATTCGTTGAACCTTATCAAAGAAGTATTATGTATAGATTTTTGTATGAATCTTTGGCTACTGAGGAAAGACTGAAGATATTGAATATTGCTGATAATTTTTCCAATAAATATATGGAAAATGAAAAGCATCTGCATATTGTCTATTTTTGTAAATATGTTAAAAATATTTGGAAGTGATTCCAGAATTTCATTGAAGTATTATAAGTTCAGTATCCAATAAAAGTATTGATGTTGGATTTCGATTATAAAAAAAGGAGAAAATACATTAAGTATACTTATTATTGATTATGTAAATAGTTTGTGGTACAGCAGAGAAGAGATGTTACCAAGTCAAATAATTTCAATATTAAAATGTAAAATAAAGTACACACAATGGGTATTATCAAATGCATATGAACTTTAAAAACATTTCACAAGTGAATATTTGAATTCATATAATTAATGTAATTAATATGTAATATTGATATAATTATGAAAATTTGTAAATAATTGATAATTGTAATAACATTAATAAAAAATATAAAAATGATTAAGAAGAAAATATCACCGATATAAAGATTACTTAGATAAACTTAACATGAAAAGGGAGATGAAATTATAAACGTGACACGAAAAGTTTTAAAACTGAAATAAAAGGGTTTTCTCTTATCGAATTTATTGTAAACAACAACTGATAATCTAGATGAGCAATGATAAATATAACAGCTTTATAAAAAGACTATTCTGTAAATGTAAATAATTTTTATATGAAAAAAAAAAGTATTATGGACCAGTGTCGAAAACCTTTTTGGGCACAGAGAACGTATTCTGGTCGAACGCAAACTAAACTGAACTCAAAGTATTAGTTTTCTATGTCAACTAAGAATTTCTAAAATCGATAACATTAGCCAAGTTAGGAATACCAATTTAAGGTATTGTTATTGTTGATAACTGACTACTAAGTTGCCAAGTATCGTTTAAAATCAAAATTACCCTTGTCTTGTAAGTCACAATTGGAAACCCTAGTTTTTCATTACTGAGAAGAGGAACTAGGAAAGATATTTGAGCAGAAAACCACAATGACAAGAGGACTTCCTCTTCCATCTCTTAATAACCAGACGTTGAAATCTGAGCTTTACTGTTTACGAGTCTCGAGAGTTGGACACATCATCTCAAATGGACAGGTGACAAAACACCCGTTTGATCTTTGCTTTCTGCTGAGAACACACTCGCCTCCACGAGTTGCTGTAGTGCTGGCTCAGGAGAAAAAATAGGAAAAAAATTTGAAAAAATAAATTGGAGAAAAAAAGATTTAGCAAAATTTTTTTTTAGCAACCTTCCGTTGCTTATCAAAATTTTTAAATGTTAAATAAGAGTCCGAAAATATGGGTAAATTTTATTGTCAAAATGTGTGTATACATAGTATTAATTTTTTCAGTCTGCAATACATCTTTAAAACATGGTGCATTGTAATAATTACCACTGGCAGAAGCAGGGAACAACTTGTCTGGTAGTTTGATCAGATGTTCGCTGGCTTACTTCACTTGGTTCTTCCATTTAATAATCTCAAGGATTTTGACTTTAGTAGGATTCCTGCTGACTTGTTAGACAATGGTTACTAGAGATTCGATTTTTAGTTTTTATATCTGAGTACTAAAAAGATCGCTGCTTCATGAAGTAGGTCATTCTTTCCTCTATGACTTCATTATTCACTCTGATTTAAGGCTTTCTTTTTGTACATATCTGCAAAGAGGAGGAGGAGTCTGATCACTTAAAAGTAAAATCTCCGTTAGCATAAAAGGTAAAGGTCTACCAAATTACTTCGAGTTTTGAGAGCTAGTTGAAAAGGCTGTTTAGATAATACATCTGTGACATGGTCAAGTTGATTCTGAATTGAACTAGCGACTATAGAACAAGAACTTTGATATACAATAAAAAGCTATTTAGCATTATGCTACTTAGAAGGTATACAACTGGATAGATTGATGAGATTAGTCAATAGATACAGTACATAGGAAAGCCTGAATGTTTTAGGGGAAAAAAGATCCATCGATTCAAAGTAAAGCCCTGTCCACAAGAGCGGGCCTGATCGGCGTGCTCCGGGGTTGACAGGCAAATTCTGGCGGGCTTACCACCGGTGAATGTTGTCCATACGGGTGAGGCGATGGAGAGGTGGGCGTGCCCGTCGATGCCAGTAGTGTGTTCAGTGCGGTACGATAAACATGGTGCCTACCGCAAAGAAGATATTATGTAGCATGATAATTGCTGTGATGAAAAAGAAGAGAATATAGTGCAAAGAATGGCTCAGTAAAAGAAATGTATATGGTTAACTAACGTCTGCCAGGGTCGAAGCTCAAGCTATCGGGCACCACCATGGTGATTTTGCTACATGACCCATCGAGCAATTTGACTGTTTGCCTGTCAAGTGTGCCCGTTAGAGGGGAGGTCCGCCGATCAGGCCCGGTCGTGTGGACAGGCCCATAAGATATTAATAGAAGACTAATGTAAAGTGATGGGCAAACAGAGGAATTTCATAAAAAAAAAAAAAAAAAAACATGGCTGATAAAAAATAATGAATTACCCTACAGGATTACCTAAATGCGAGTACAGTCAAGATCTGGGTAATTAGATTTTATGAACGAAATTAGTAACATTACAATCTGGACAGTTAAATTTTCAGAATACTGGATATTGTATATATTTTGTAGTTAGTATTCAGTTCAACCATGGAAAGCGGACTGAACTATGACCTGTAACACCATTCTCTTGCTATATTGCCCTAGTTATAATGTTTAAACAAATGTTAAAGTTTAAAAATAATTTGTGAATAGTATTAAACTTTTTTATTGCACCTTTTATCATTGCAACATTTTATGCAGCAGCCAAAACCTGTCAAGTTGGTATGATGCTAATTTGTGTTCATAAATTTCAACCAATTTTAAATAGCTATCTTTTAAGTGTAACCTATATTAAAGTGCACAAAATCATAATTTTATTAATTACAAAAGCACTTTCGTAACTAAAGACAATTGTCTTGATGAATATCAGCTGGCAATTTACGCTAAACTGAATAGTCATATTTAAAGAAATAAAACTTAAATGCAAGTTCAGACCAAAAATACATGCTCCATATATGAATCAATTTATGATTATTTTTTGTAGCCAAACCAAAGAACTCATTTTCTCAAGTCTTTTAGGGTTGTTTATCTACAATATGTGCCATCTTAATTGAACAATTCACGTCTTCTATAGTAGATAGAATCCACACACGCACACAATTCCGTTGATAAAATGGGGCTTTCATACTCAAATTATTTTAAACACTATGTAACACAAACCTTAGCTAACTTGACATTAGTGTACAATGACTGCTACTATTCTCTATCATATGGTCTAGATTGTTAAGTTTCCTGGCAACAAACAGTGAGTTCAAACTACAAAAAACACATGGTTAGCTCAAAATTACAACGTAAATCAAAACTTGTTTAAGTTGCAAAGAAAGCCCATGTTCCCAGGAAAGACCACTGAAAGAACAGGTTTATCAGTAAAAATACCAATCAAGGACCACGTAAAAGTCCTTCCTATACTAGAAAACTAATACTGCCTTCCATTCCAATGAAAAATGTAATACTTTCTTTTTATCACAATAGCCAGTAATTCACTGTTCTTAGGGCTGTTGGAACCTTATTCTTATTTGTGCATTACTGAAGCTGCTAGAAATCTACATATTTTAATCTACCTTCATCTTACTTTTCATTTTTTTTTCAACAAAAGTAAAAATTATTAAGGATTTACAGTAAAAACGTGACCAAAATAAACTTGACTTTTATCAGACTATTTACAAGGCTTGACAAATATTACTCCGAATTTACTTTACTGTGAAATTTTCAATTAAGGTATATAGTAAATATCCTGGTTCACTTCCAAATTGGTTGCTAAACTTGAAAGTTTTGAAATCTAAATTGACCAGCATCCCCCAAAAACATTATTCTGTATGATTAAACATTAACCAGACAAATTAACAAGAGTTTCCTTTACCACGTCCATGTAATGTCAAATATCCTTCAGCTAATCTGGAAAGTTCTATCTGGAAAGTTCTATCTGGAAAGTTCTATCTGGAAAGTTCTATCTGGAAAGTTCTATCTGGAAAGTTCTATCTGGAAAGTTCTATCTGGAAAGTTCTATCTGGAAAGTTCTCTTAACTCCGCCCAATGTAGAAAATTACAACTTGAATGTCAGCTTCATGGACCAAAGTAATTCAACTGCTCTCCAACCACTTGCCAAATTCTTGAGCCTGTAATTAGAAAAAATGTTTGCAACACAAGATTTTAATAAACTGAAGCACTCATACAAGGACATAAAAATGTGAATAAGTTTTTCAAGTTGTTTGTATTTTTAATAACATGCAAACCCGAGTTCTTTACATATGGGATTTACTCTTCAGTGCAAGGTGGAACTGGCCATTTAATTTAAAACAAAGTGGAAACTGGTGGTTGGCTACTGACATTTAGGGGAGGAATCCCTTCCATCCAGATGGTACATTCACTTTAGACATCCGAACGGTGGCAGCATCGTTGAAAAAGGCAACCAGGTACTATTCTCGAAGGAAAAAGCAGGGAAGAGAAAGTCCTAGTACGCTAGGTACTACCCTGACATTGACGAAATGTTCACTTTCCAATAGTCATAATGAATTCTTCCACCCAATATTTCTAGGAGGTAAGCAAGAAGGGGGAGAAACTATGATATACCATACAATGATGAAAAGAGCGAGGGAGGCGAATGAACTGCAATAAGGAAAGCTTCCTGGTACTTCTCATCCTTCAAAACAGAACTGAGAGGAGGGGAAGGAACATAGAAATGCTGAGCTGAAGAAATGCTGGACTGAACCCCTCATCACCCCCAAGATAGACCAAGAGCCATGAACATAACATCTACTGGTCGTTGAGAAAACTTGTCAAAATCAGAAACTAAGATATTTTGTTGATTTTATGGTGCTGCTTATGAAATTGTTTGATGGGTTATGTGTACCAGCTGCGCGCTACCAATGTTTGCCCGCCAACCCGTTGGCACTAAGAGTTGTTCCACATTCACTATGTAGCTTTCATGCTACTTAGTCTTAGTTACCAAACCCTCTTACAGACAAAAACCCCACATATCACTATCACCCTACATGGTGTAGCAATCCGGCCTGCCCTACGAAACAATGAGCAGATTTGCAAGGCCATCACCTGGCAAGAACAGCCCACTCCAGGCATGACACTCCTTTAAGGGCAATTATAGGGGCAATTGGAAGAACCATCCTGTCCAGAATGGGGAACACATGGAAAACCTATTGCCCTCAAGAAATGCAAGTATGTCATGACTACGGACACTTTCAGAGAATGGAAGATATCAATGGAAGATTGGCTGTAGCACAGCAAAATACCTCAAGGCGAGGTGGTGACGAACATCAGATTAAGATGGAGAAAATTTATACAGCACCATTGAATTCTAGTTTTCAAGAGACCGATGGGTACCTCTCAAAGTAAAAGATGCTTACGCAATGCCAGACTGAAACAGGACATTATACAAAACTTTGAAAAATATGATACGATTTGCAAGCTTATGGTGAAGTGCCACTCATTCTAGGAGACAGTGAGTGTATGTGGTAGGCTTGCCCTCATTCCAGGAGTAACTAATGATAAGAGGCCAGTGGGTCTGTGCGATGCCACTGCTCAATGGCATGGCAGCAGTGAACACCACATACAAAAGAAACAAAGATGAAGCATTGAAGAATTCAGGATAAGTGTAAGGCCCAATAGAATGTCTTAATTTGGTGGTCTCATGCACATTAAATTTAGAATTGCGAGCAGGTCATATTGATGGTAATTCTAGAAAATAACTGCACGGACTGCATCGAACTTTCCTGAAGTGTAACAGCCACTAGGGATTGGGGCGTCAAATGTATTTTGCTGTGTTTAGTATTAGCCCCTGGGGGTTAATTACAGTTGACCCCCCAAAATAACAGTAAATTCTTAATAAGCAACCCAAATACTATAGGAAACTTTAATTTCCAAAGAAATACTCGACAGAGTTAAGATCTACCATATTGAGTGTCACAATTGTGGGAAAGTCGAGATATTTTGTCTGCTGCTGCAAAGGATATGTCGACAGAGAAAATGTTAAATCAAATCGTGCATCTGATAAAGGGACGCCGGAACTTTCCTAGCAACATCCAAAGAACAAAAATTTATAAAGTAATCCTAACTTAAAACATTAAACACTAAACTCATACTATGAAGTACGCAATAAGTATTCAGTAGCGTGCATATTCCTGGGTTACCTGGCCTTAAGTCGTAGACTGGGTTAGGCTACATCCCAGATTTTTTTCTTGTTAAGATTAAGACTGCTGAATATGCTGCCTACTACAGTCAAGCAGGAACCAGTGACCATGCCTAGGTTAGAATATATTCCTGTAGTTACCAATAATGTTTCCATTTCTTGTGTGATTATCATCAACCATGCAAAAATTAACTTTATAATTACTCTTTGTTGACCTATGTCTCCTACTAAAACCTGTCAAGAGGCAATTATCCAAGCGTTTACCAGCTTTTTCAGTGTCGCTGATATTGACTCAAACCTTAGCAAGGTGAAACTATCTTGACAATTTGACTTGGATAGCCAAAGTTCCCCTGGGCTAGTAAATACACTAGCCTATGAGCTATCATATAGTATATCAATCTACAACAGATTACCGTGAATTATATATAATCCGAATCTACAATTAATCTTTAAATTCTGTTAACTCCATAAATAGCCTATGCATACCTAAATTATAAACTCTGCAGCCTTTCGTTGTCAGCCAGTTTATCACTATGCTTAGGCTTAAATGGATACTGCATTTGCATCCAAGGGCCTCTACCCTATCAAATCCTTACTTAAGACAACCATGGTTATACCATAGATTAAGCTACTACTCACCAGCGAGTTCAGAGGCCAGGCAAGTTATGCTAGCCATAAAAGACCAGACTTAAGACATACTATCCACATTTAAAGCCAAAGTATGTTAACTTTTCCTCGTGAACATCAAAATATTCTGTGGATATCCCTAGGTACCTATCAAAGTCTCAACAATGAGCATAATACTACTTACATTACTAAAATCTTCAGCCTTGATGGTATTTAATCTTGAAGATGGTTCACAGTAGCTCAACTTTTCAGCTTAAATACACCTCCAATAATTTCTACAACCTCCCAACTTCTTTGGTTAACAAAGAGCCTGAAATTGTTATAACTCCACAAGGGATGGCTTTTGTTCTGCACTGTTCAAGGATTCCTGAATGTGAACGGGACAAACTCTCTCTGTCTGGTGTCCTTGGGAAAGAATCCTGTTTTCTTTTCAGCTAAAACTATAGAAATCGGTATGAGCAATGAGTAAGAAGTCCTGTTGTTAGCTCGTTAGGCTATAATAATCACTCGATTTTGCATTGTAGATAAATGCAGAAAACTGATTCGCCAATATCATACATGTCACGGGAAGCAATAGGACTGAAATTCCTTGCATTACCAAATAAATTTGAATAAATGTTACACGATGAGCTTTGTTTTTCTTTGTAAAATTAATATAAGTAGGTGTAGATGAAAATATACGTGTATGTATAAAAATTTTACAATAAACTGAAACTTTTTCATTTTGACTTAACAGTTTCTTGAAAGTGTTCAGTTGTCAATTTAACTGTGGTTCTTTCACAGCACACTCATTGGCAACAAACAGAATCCCTTGAATGGATATCCTTTTAGGGTGCTAGATTTTTAGTTTGTTAACAGTACACATAAGTGAACAAGGATGAGAAACGATGGATTACTTGAAAATGAACGTGGCTATGTACATGACGCGAAGATGGAAATTACCAAATCAAATCTCCTGTGCATGTCCAATAATACGACAGGATGGAAAGCTACCTTTGTCATTTAATTAAGGATTATCGAGATATATTTGACCTACGTTGTCTATACCATGAATGCTACGACTGAAGTTACAAATACTGATAGCAATAATAACAATTTGCATTAATTGATTCCTAACAATTTGGTATAGAAAATTAATTTTGTGATTTTTATGGAAGATCTTTATAATCTTACTTTAATTTAAAAAAATTTGGTCATAATTACCAAATACTACTGTGAAATATATAAGTAACGTCATTCAAAGTATGTGGTTGCGCGGTAACAATGATTTGTCCTGTCAGCCTATAAAAAATTATGACAGAATACCATTAGTCCTTTTTCTAAGTATGTTTTTATTTATTATCTTGAGTGCTAACGTCAAATATAGTATATAAACAACTGGGACTGAACAAAATTCGGTTGTAACGTAAAAATGAAAAGTAACATGAGTAACGAAATAAGATGATAAAACGATAAAGTTCTAGTCTCCCATTCATCCTCTCTTGAGAAGAAATCCAACAGTCCCGTAAAAATGGGTACAAGAACCAAAGTAAATCTCACCCTCATTAGGGAGTCAGACCTCAAAACGAACCTGAGGTGATCTTGGGGTTGATTGCTCAAGCGAAACTTTTCCTTTAAATACTTTTTGGGTCTTCTATTACCTCCGGCTTTTCTCTCATTGTCTTTCTTTTATTTCTTTTACTGTTGTGTAATATAGCTGATGCAAATGAATTCCACGAGTTTGACTTATCTCGTTTTGATTTGATTTCTTCTTCTTCTCCTCCTCCTCCTCCTTCTCCTCCTTCTTCTCCTTTTTTTCCTTTCTTCTCCTTCTTCTTCTTCTTCTTCTTCTTCTTCTTCTTCTTCTTCTTCTTCTTCTTCTTCTTCTTCTTCACCCAGACTTAGTGTCCGAACCGAATAAGTGATTTTGGATGACATAAAGCAAGTTTTAAAATAAAATATTGTCATGACTTGTTGTCTAGTAAGCGATTTTATCACTGCAGAATTAAAGAGCGTTAAACATAGATACAGAGAATTCAGTTTCTTCTATACTGGGGAAAAAACATAAAGTGGATATTAAAATGTGGTATCTCTTCCTTGATACTGATGTTCATGTAAAAAATTATTAAACTGATAATACGTATGTACATTAATAATTTTCTACTGGAAAATGTTAATAAACAATGTTATGTATGTATAATGATTTAAAGCATTCAAACGGTATTACTTACAATAAATAATTCCATAATATCAGTATACTGACAAATAAATGAATATAAAACAGAATTTTAGAACAGAAAAAATATAATTTGGCAAGAAAAAAATATAACAGTAATAATAATGTGGTGTTCATGGTGATAGCTGCATCAGCGACATTGTTTTTGTATAGAGTTTTCTCTATTTTTCCAATAACTGATTGTTCTACGTTGCTGCTTTCTGCCAGTAACACACCGGTTATTGCATACTTGAAGAGGAAAACAGGTCGCAAAATTGATAGTTTATATCCGATGAAATATCATTAGTGAAAGCATAATGAAATTAGGAGTTCATCCTCCATAAAGTTGTCCTTCAGAACACCGTCTTCTATTCAGTTGTCCCTCAGAACAACGTCTTCTATTGAGTTTTCCTTCAGAAGAATGTCTTCTATTCAGTTTTCCTTAAGGAGAACGTCTTCTATTCAGTTGTCCTTCAAGAGAACGTCTTCTATCGAGTTGCCCTTCAGGAGAAAACGTTCCTTCTTAATTCCAAGTTGTCCTTAAGGAAGAACGTCTTCTCTATTCATTTGTCCCTTTAAGGATAAACGTCCTTCTATTGAGTTGTTCCCTTCAAAAGAAACGTTCTTCTATGATTGTGTCCTTTCAGTAAGAACGTCTTCTATTGAGTTTTCCTTCAGAAGAACGTCTTCTATTCAGTTGTCTTTCAGGAGAGGAGAACGTCTTCTGTTCAGTTGTCATTCAAAAGAACGTCTTCTATTGAGTTGTCCTTCAGGAGAACGTCTCCTTTAGTGTTAATCGAGACATCTGCTCTGCTCTCGTAACTAGATTGCGAGAACAATTGACAAAAGGAAGATTAAAACCTCGTTTTCTGTTTCTGGTCGTTTCCATCCAAAGATGAGATTTCATCAGCAGATGAAATTCCCGAGTGGTTCTGGAGGGATTCACTCGTCCGTCATCGCACAGGATAACTCCGGAGTGCCAAGTAAAGGAACAATCAACCTCAGTTGTGAGAAGACACCAATTACTCAAGTCTTAGAATTGGATGATTAGTCAAGAAGCAAGGAGGAACTAGGTATCCTTGTAATAACTGACTGATAGAATGATGGTACAATTCATTATTCATTGCTCTAATTCACTTCAAACACACACACAAATATATATATATTATAATATATATATATATATATATATATATATATATATATATATATATATATATATATGTTATACCTCACACAAAGTACTGAGTACGACACAACCAAAGCCGAATAAGATATCATTTCATAAAGGTCTAAGTACATATGAATAACCTACTTCACCCCCATAATAATTCATAGGAGGACAACAGAAGACAGAATAGAGAGATAAAAAAAATCTTAGATGCACCAAAACGAACACCCACCAAGATATAATCGCGCTTAACCTAAAAACATCCAAATACAAACTCGTCGAATACCGCGGTAAAAAACACCCAGAATAGTCATAGCGAGACATTTCAGATACAAGATAGCACATAAAAGAGCAATGTTGTTGTCTAGAATGACATTTCATGATAGACCATACTGACTGACGGTAGTGGAGTGATAAGAAGTCGCAGAATTTTGCAAGTTTATACAACAAGAAATGTGAACGAGAACAGATGTATGGCCACCAACTCAAGTAAATAAGTAATTAATATTTTTGCTGATATGTGTCAGGCCAAAGTTTTAAGCAGAACTATCAATATACCACTTAAAATAATAAAATACATATTCAAAAGGTGAAAGATGATAATTGGATTGAATGGAAAGAATTATTGCTCTCCAGCAAAAGGTGGCAGTATCAAAATTTTGGGGGGATATCGTTTTTTACATTTACAGATACAAATCAAAGGTTAGTCTCGAACACCCTCATTATAAAGGAGTTTCCATTGCTATGATTTTAGTGTTTCGTGTTGCCGTCAGCCTAATGTTTTGCTTGCCCTATCGTCATATTGACAAAATGCTAATATGATTTTTTAATTTTTTAAGGGTATGGTACCGAACTGACTCAATTTTCTGTAATATATTTCCTTTATTTATTTTTATGAGCTTCTTAAATTTTTTTCCAATTACCTTCCTCATTTTATAATAAGAATTTCTTTATCATTTTCGCGGCTATTTTAGTCAGCTCTTCACAGTGAACCACGTATCACAAAAAAAATTCAAATTAATTTTAAATGTATTTGCGTAATATCCATCAGTTAACAATCCACATAAAAGCACAATTACAATTTGATCTGGTTAGGCAAATTGTACTGTAATTAGATTGGATGAATATTATGAAAATCATTTTAGCTTTTATAGGAATGCGCTATCAATGAATATTAATAGCTCAACTGTTTCGTGTCCAGGCCATGAGGGAATTGCTGCATAATTCGCATTTCTGTCAATTTGTCCTTTTAGGTTTTCTGTAATGCTTCCAGTCTTTCTGATCACTCACTATGCCTGTATGTCATTAATGGCTATACATTTCGTTTTATTTTTTTATCTTGAAATTGTTGGTTTTAGCACAATTATTGTTTCGTTTCCGTTGATGTGCTTTGAATTCATCGTCTGGCCCCATTTCATGCTCTCATTCGCTCAGCAAACTTTATCAGGCAAACCTACATATATGAATAGAGAATTACTATATATTAATATTGCATAAAAGAAAGTTTCATCAAAGAACAAACAATTAGGAGATATAAAGAAGACTGTAAGTTATACTTTTCATTATGAAATGTCGCATTTCCGGGAGATAACGAGTTTCCATCACTTTTCGCTAAATCTATTCTGCAATATTTTACTCATCGGGGAAAAAGGGAAGATAATTAAGTGATTCAGATGGCAGATATTTCTCGAGTAAATATTTCCTTTTAACTGGGGGAGGATATCATATAATTTAGTCTCTCTTTCTTCTTCTTAGAATTGTTTTTATCATGTACAGTGGGGCTCAAATCTCATGCGACATGATTCTTTTTGTACCGTCCATATTCTCAGACTCAACGTGATGTTGCCAAGTAGTGCTATTTTTTTTCTTTTTTTATTTGTAATGCCATTCATGTCGAAAAGTTTGCGAATTCATAGCTAGCCTTATTTTCCTTATGGTTAAATAGATATGATACCTTTTATGCATTGGTATAATTCTTAATTTGTGTGATTTGAATTGATTTTTTAATTTTTTTTTTTATCTTTATGTTGCTCAGTTCAAGTGTGGTGTGATAAGGTTAGCGGTGCCAGCAATGAAAGCACACTTAACATGCTCCTCGGACTGGTCAACATAACCATGTCTGCAGCATTATGACAGTAGACCTAATAAGCTCAACAGTCATAACAACAATTTCAATGTAGGAATATGAATTAAAACAGGTTTTATTTGAATGTTGAAGAATTCGGCTGCGTTTAAGCTGCCTGTATGTTAGAAAAATTTTATAGGCCTATAAAAATAATCTAAGCCATTTGAGATGTAATCTGTTACTAATGAATTTATTTGTAGAGATCACCTGTCCTTTGAGGAATAGGAATCACAACCAGTTTTCTTTGAATGTTGAAGTTTCAGGCTGTGTTTAAGCTGCCTGTATGTTGGAAAATGATTTATAGGCCTAGAAAAATAATCTAAGCTTTCTGAGATGTAAACTTACGAATGTTTTTATTTGTAGAGATTACCTGTTCTTTGAGGAATAAAAGATGATGATGATTTTGGTTATATGGAGAAGATGGTTATTAATCGAAATATCATATGGAACACTAGTTTTTCAACTGGTTTACAATATTATTTTCTTAAAAGTCCTTCTGCTCGCTTTTGGTGTATAATTTATTCTTTCATAAGGTAACTTGAAGTGCAAGAATGTGTAGATAACCTCATTTGCTTTCTGGACAGAAATTGTTAGTATAGAAATGTGAATGTTAAGTGTAAAGTAAAGAAATCTAACACCTAGGCCTAGGAATAATATCTTGGCTTTGACAAACAGGCGAATATTTGCTAGTCTGCTATCAGTTTTGAAATATTTAAGAAAGATAACAAATAATTATGTATGAAAATCCAAATGGTCTTTTAACACATAAAGTAAATGTTTTTAAGATAATTTAATGGCCGCTACTCATTGTAGACCTACTTATATACCAGTTGGTTGTTATTGCACCGACACTGATACGTCACACATGCTCCCCTCACACGTTGATATCGGTGGGCGCATTCTACTTTTGTATATACATATTTACATTTTTTCAGCGTTGAGGGTAAAAGCAATCAAATAGAAATATTTCAAATTTTATGTTTGCTTTGGAAGCATTATTAATGTTACGACAATTTTTTTGTTCCATTTTTATTTATTTAACATTTGAACTGAGGTTTGATGGCGACTTTGTTTTGGTCAAATGCTTCAGCAATGAGTGAACGAAAGTTTTGAAAATGTTTCGTAAGGGTTTTTCTGAAATTTGTCTACACGTGACATTTTCTTACAATTTTTAAATATATGACAGATTTCACTCTTATGAAACATTTTAGGGCCTTAGTGTATACGATACTCGCGTTTTCGCATTGAAATAAAAGATAAATATGGAGCATGCTATGTTGCCAGTTAGTGAATTTTGAACGAAATCCTATGGAGTCATGTCACATGAGATTTGAGCATCACTGTACATATTTGCCTGCAGCTTACTCGAGGTGCGCTGTAAAATCTATGGTAAAAGAGTGCATGGTATCACCAACGAAAATTTAATTAAATATGCTATATTTCATTAATAATGATTTTTCCCATCCTAAAATTCCTGTATGTTTAACTCAACGCAAAACACCTTTTCAGACCTTTTCAGGCTTTTAAGGCTTTCCTAAACCCCTTAACAACAGCAACAACAACAAAGTAGTTTGTAGGCTTACTCCCCAAGTAAGCGAAAATATGCATAATGAAATGGGGCAGTGGGATGTCAGAGACAGAATTCTGTTAATGAAGCGTAAGAGCCAGTTAGGCAATTAACTCTAACAGGTAATAGCCATGGAAATGTTGAGCTTGATCGTATTGCTTGCCGTAAGTTACAGGAAAACATAAATGTTTGAACTTGAGTTGCCTCATTGTTTACAGCAATGTATATGTGGATGGCGATGCAAATGGCGCACTGCTTACTTTGGGGTAGGGAGGGTAAGGGTGTCGTAGTTGTGCACACGTTCTAAAATAATTGGGCTGAAAAGGAAGTATGCAAATAAATGAGATCAGAATTCTAGTTTTCCTCTTTATCTGGTGAGGAGCCATTTCCCTATGCTTATTGATATTCTTATGAAAGTTAGTTATAAAAAGGAAGAAGGTAAAGAACAATTCTATTAATTAGGGGAAGGGCACCTGCTAGGAGTGAAGAGACTTTAGGAGGAACCTGAGAGACGAAGAAGATCGAGAGGGAGACAGAGAATTTGATGGCGAGATAAACTGAAGGAAGATATGGAGAGAAGAGGTTTGGTGGAGGATGATGCCTTTGATAGAAGCAATGGAGAAGGCGCAATCAGCCAACCGACCCCTTAATGTAGGGATAACGGTGAGAAAGAAGAAGATTAATTAAAGAAAGGTAGTTATTTTCTAGTAGACAAATTGCCATAGAGAAATCTCTGAATGATTTTGGTACAAACTAAGGATTCCTTTATATTTTACCTTTGGATCGAGCGTTTTCATTGTATAGCAGAGTAATTTGTTAACTCAGTAGAGCACAACAAGGGTGGAACGAATGTTCAATTACTTACTGGAAATAGGAGAGCAGCGTAAGTTGGGTCATTGATGACTTTTTAGTTTTCTGTAAAAGAAATCTTTTGTGCCGTCTTTGTCTGTCTGTCCATCCCTCATTTTATTCTGTCCTCCCTTAGATCTAAAAACTTACAGAGACTAAGGGGCTGCAAATTGGTATTTTTATCAGCCACCTTCCAATCATCAAACATACCAAATTGCAACCCTCTAGCTTCAGTAGTTTTTATTTAATCAAGGTTAAAGTTAGCAATAGATCGTACATCTGGCAGCGCTTTCCGGAGCCACGGGACGAGACCTCACTGTACCGCATCTGGTGAGGAACTGGAAAACTACCGGTCGCGCAAGCCTTATTTGAATAAGGCAGCAGCATAATTATGTAGACTCTTCTGCAGTTGATATACCTGATTATAAAATAGTTCCAATTTGTTTTGATCATATGAAACAAACAATAACTAAAGTAATGGAATATTTTCGGATTACCTTCTGACGTTGACGTTCTTAAGTCACAAACATTTGCCTTATATTGTTCCTGGAAGATTTTATATTTATTCAAATATTCTACGAAATGCATACATAAAGTATTTTGTGGAAAAGGAATAAATGCGCATATTATACAATATTAATAAACGCTGCTTTTATATAGCAATAACAATATTCAAATCGTGAGAATTTTGATATAAATCTAGTTTTTACATTATTAACAGATTAATGTTTTTATCACATCACCGTGATTCATATATCATTACGCTACAAAAGTAGTTTAATATCCAGTCCACGCTACTTCGGGAATATCCCCGAGGGTGAGAAATTCACTTATACCCTGCTGTTGTTCGAGAGAGAGAGAGAGAGAGAGAGAGAGAGAGAGAGAGAGAGAGAGAGAGAGAGAGGTCCAGCCAGGGGCTACAACCGCGCCGACCTCTCCCGGAAGGAGCCCAGCCACTCTGAGCCTTTTATTGAAATTGAAATAGCTGGGTTTTCTGGTAAATGCATACAAGAACCTCCTGAGGAGAACAGGATATTTTCGCCATATTACTGTGTATATTGGGTGTCCCGTTTATTGAGGGAAGCGGCTCCGAAATTTAGAAAATGATGTTGAAGATATAAACATTATCTTTTAAGGAAGCCTATTTCTCTCTCTCTCTCTCTCTCTCTCTCTCTCTCTCTCTCTCTCTCTCTCTCTCTCTCTCTCTCTCTCTCTCTCACACAGAGACATTCCAGGAATTACCCGCTGCAAAGGGCAACTATTTTCCTCGAATTTTAGCTTCCTTGTGATCGGTAAGACTACTAAGAAACATGGCGTTCTGGAAAATTGGCATAATTTAATAAGTCTTTTTTTTTAAATGATCAATTTTTCCTGGAAATTTTTTCGTTACATTTGTTTCATTAAATTCAATCTAATGTTTCGTTGAAGTTTCTTTTAGAAATAGTTCAGCCTTGTTAGCAATCGAAGTGAAACAAATATCAGTCAGAAGGAAATAATTTTCCAATAAAAATAAGATTAATAGTACACTTATCGGGCATCAAGAACAAATGTCAGAAAACGCATTTTGCGACATTAAAATAATGAACGTCCTCTCACGCATAAGTTGTAAACATTATATTCCGAACTTTTAACGTAGATTAAAATGTGCTAAAATCTATGATCAAATAGAGCCTTGTTTCATAAAAAAATAAAATAAAATAGATAAGCTATATTTTATTAGAAATATTTTTTCTGTGCTGTTTACCATGCACATTATTATTTTATATATTTTCATTTCAATAAATAAATCATGAATATCCTATCCTAAAATTCCCTGTATCTTTAACTTAACGCGAAACACCTTTTTCAGACCTTTTCAGGCTCTTCCATAGACCTTTTCTACCGTCCCTGAAAAGAAGAAGAAGAACAACAACAGCTAAATATCTAACTCGAGAGAGAACTTTCATTACGGCGTGACAAGCTTGAATGGTATCGATTCTCTCAGCAAAGAAGAAGAGGATGGAGGCAGTGTCAGGTAAAGCGAGGAAACACTTTAGAATGAGGGACAATGCGAGGAATCCAGGAGAACGAATAGTTTAAGAGCTTCACAGGGTTCAGATGATGACATGAAGGAAAATGTATTTCCCCCCGCGCGCGCGCGCTCTTGCTCGCTCACTAATGCGCGTGTGATTGTGTGTGCGTGTGTGTATGTGTGTCTGAGAAACTGAGAGAGGAAGAGAGTGAGAGTGGGAATGATAAAGCTAAAACAGCTCTTACGCCAGATGGACAAAGGATAAATTAGTTTTTCTGGTATGATTACAACCTTCGTAGTAACCTGTGGTAAGTGATCTTTCCTATGGCAGAGAGGTAATTTACTATTATTTTTCTTCATAGCACATACACAAGGTTTCTTCAGTTCTGCTTCCACAAGGGAAAGAGTAATGTGATATATCCCCGGGGCTTGTCTGATAGATGTTTGGTAACCTTAAGGCAGGTGAGTAGGGGTCGTGAACTAAACGTGATCTGACTCTGAAGGCCAAAAAAAATAAGGAAAATAAATAAATAAATAAATAAATAATAAATAAATAAATAAATAAACTAATAACATATAATGTAAATGTGATATGTCCTCCGGGGCTTGTCTGATAGATATTTGGAAACCTTAGGTCAGGTGAGTATGGGTAGTGAACTAAACCAGATCTTACACTCAAGGCCAAAAAAAGAAAAATAAATAAATAAATAAATAAATAAATAAATAATAAATAAATAAATAAATAAATAAATAAATAAATAAAAGTATGTAAATGTGATATATTCCCCGGAGCTTGTCTGATAAATATTTGAGAACCCTTGGGGAAGGTGAGTAGGGGTCGTGAACTAAACCTGATCTTACTCTCAAGGCAAAAAAAATAATAATAAATAAACAAACAAATAAATAAATAAATAAATAAATAAATAGATAAATAAATAAATAAATAAATAGATAGATAAATAAATGAATAAATAAATAAATAAATAAATAAATAAATAAATAAATAAATAAATAAATAAATAAATAAATAAATAAATAAGTTAATAAATGAATGAATAAATAAATAGACAAATAAAAATAAATAAATAGATAATAAAAATAAACAAATAGATAAAACAAAATATGATAAAATAAGATAAAATAAAAAAAATAAATGAATATATATAATCAATGACATGTGGTATCGGCAGCTAAAGTCAGTGTCTCTGCAATGTTCGTCTGCATCCAGACATCCCGCTTCCCCTCGAAGCGAAAAAAATGAATGAAAAATAGTGGGAGTTTGATGAGAAGTCAACCACACGTATCTTTTCGTAAATTGCATTGGATTCGGCCTCAAATTTCCATTGCAATTCGCTGATAAAAGTGGAAATAACTGGCTTCTCACATATGGAGTCGAATACCTGGAAATCTTTATTGGGGAAAAAAGGGCTGATTTTTGGCCTGTTACATTTGCAATGCCTTTGAGTAGTCAAATAAATAGAGTTATTACTTGCAAATAAATATAATTATTACTTGAATATTATACAATTTTACTTAAAAAATATTACATATGTCCATTATTTGTGCTTAGTTCACCTAGTTCAATCTGCCATTCCATGGAAAGAGTTAAGGTATAATTTTATCGAGTAATTGGTAGACAATGAATGTTGATCACGTCACATTAAAAAATGTATCGATTTCCAAAAGTCAGTGGGATAGTCATAGAATATGCAGTGCGCGACATTTGTCTGTGAAAAAATAATTTGTTAATCTATTTCCATTATTTGAAAAGTGGCTGACATTACGAGAGCATCTATTTCAGACTTGCAAACTTGTAAATGGCAGTTTTATATCAGATTTATATCTCAATTTAGAAACTAATTTTGTACATGGCAATGTAAGAAATTTTTCTATGCAAAATCAACATATATGCTGGGAATTCAGTCTTCAGTAAAACTGCTATATATTCAGATATGAGGTAGAAGAAATAAAACATGAAAGAAAAGAGTCCCAAAAATATATATCTATATAAAACCTGCATGCCTACAAGAACTGGCCGTCAAGGAAGAGTTATTCTCGTGTTTTGAGAACCAAAATAGGGCGAAGAAGGATTACTTGTGGAGCAACAAGATTAACAGGGGGAAGGGAAAGGTAGCATTGGGAAATGTCGTTTACTGTAGGGAACTGGAGATCGAACTGGCTCTCTCTTTTCTCTCTCTCTCTCTCTCTCTCTCTCTCTCTCTCTCTCTGTCGAAATTACTCTGTTCATTTTTCATCTTTATATATATATATATATAATATATATATAATATATATATATATAATATTAATATATATATATATATATAGTATATATATAAATTATGGTACATTCAGTTGACATTAGTCAAAATTGTATTATTGTTGCAAAAGCTCCAAGCTTCTCAAAACTTTTGGTTCGCACTTCCTTTTCTAAGGAGTCCTCACCAGTCTGCTAACTATCTTACTATAATGGGCATAATGTCTGTCCGTCCGTCTGTATTTCAATCACGGCCAAACGACTGGTCCGAGGCATGAAACTTGGCAGGGTTATGGTGGGGACCCTCAAGATGGTTTATAATGTGTTTTCATCCTACCTCCGGCGCCCCGTTCCGAACGGGATAGGGGTGAGTAGGGATTCCCTGAAACGGAGCTGGTTCTGCCCCGTGAAACGAGGCTGGTTACGCCCGTAGACTTAGTTACTGTATAAATTTTCACACATAATTTCTGTATACATATGTTTGCTAGTTTTAATAATGCCTACGATGCGCCATGTGATATGCACTAACAGCACTATTCTCAGGCAGGGTTGATCGACTTCATATCAATTGGTTTTGCATCAACTGAGGTAATTTTGTTTTCCTAAATTCTTGAATGAAGTAGTAGCCGCGTAATACGCTTTACATCCCAGAGCTACAATTAATGCAAGAAGCAAGTTCGTCCCCGAATAGTAAACGAAAAAAGATCATTTGTGAAAGTTCACATCCACTTCATGCGATGCAAATAATGGTATAGCTGTGCATCAAGCTTGAAAATGCTCAGAGGAAAGCATCGCAGCGCTTTCCGCTTCCTCGTAAAAATGTATTCGCGTTCCCGTGCTTTTGAAAAGGAAGTGGAAGCCAAAACCAACTCCAGTGTTTACGGGAGAGTTCGTTTTTGAAGACCTCGATTAGGAAATGGGATATCGTAGTGGGTATACAGGTACTTGAAATTCCCTCGTCTTCTGCCACTGTATATTTTTTTAACCAAGCGTAACCGATTTTTTCTTTTACTACAGAAATGAATGGTACCATAATTGTCTTCAAGGAATATCAAGTCACTATGAGATGATACAAATAATTTTTTAAGCATTCATCGATTTTTTAAAAGAAATTAATTACTAATTTCAGGATAATAAAAGGAAATTCACTACTCAGTTAGGTATAGAAATGGTCATACAACACGGTGAGGAATATATAAGTAACTTATCCTTAGTAATAGACGTAGTAAGTCTATCCCAGTTCATACGGACATATATCTGAAGCGTCCCACATTCACCATCATAATTTTTTTACTTATAAGCTGAAATATATATAATTAAAATATCCTATTCACGTTTTACTAGACAGTTATGTCTTTTACACTAGGCACATTGTGATTTTTATTACTTCATCACCAACATTAACAGGTTTTGAATAATTTCCAACTGCTCAGGATACAGACCGTGTCGCTAAGTTAACTTCATTTCTTTTCACATTTTTACACACACAAATATATAAACTAATATAATAATACATGGATTAAATTAGTAAATATATTCGTTCTACGCCAAAACCCTATGACTCTTCCCAATGTCTTGCCCTCTTTCACGAAGAGAGTTTAAAATTGTTTTACCTTGTATTCATCCAAGTGAGCTTTACCGACTTAAAAGGAAGTGAAATCCACATGTTCAATATTCTTTTTCAAATAAGGGAAATTGGAACCTGAATGGAAGGTTTATATTATATATAGGCGTGTGGTTATGGCCTCCTTCTACTGGTCCTTTATTGGTGTCCGTGGCATCTTAGCCCATACAGACCCTAGAAGGAGGCCATAACCATACGCCTACATATAAAATAAACCTTCCATTGATAATTATCAAATAAATATGTTTCTTATGCAGCCCACATAACATCAGAGCTTTCACAGAGTTTTACTCAGTGGGAAAAGGACTATATTAAGCCCTATGGTAAAAACATATCCTTTTGTTTGTACTATTCTTAAAAGCGAAATATACAAAGTAGTAAAAATCAATTTTGCCTTTCTCATAAAAAAATAACATACCACTATAAAAAAAACTTCTATTGTTAATTACCAAATAAGTATGCTTCTTATGCTGCCCAAATAACAACAGAGCTTTCACCGAGTTTTACTCAGTGTGAAATTGGAGTATAAAACCAAAATTTTAAAACATATCCTTTTGTTTGTACTATTCTTAAAAGCAAAATATACAAAGTGGTAAAAATCAATTTTGCCTCTCCAATAGAAAAATAACATACGACTATAAAAAAAAAACTTCCATTGTTAATTACCAAATAAGTATGTTTCTTATGCTGCCCAAATAACATCAGAGCTTTCACCGACCTTTACTCAGTGTGAAATTGCTGTATAAAACCAAAATCTCAAAACATATACTTTTGTTTGTATTATTCTTAAAGTGGTAAAAATAATTTTTGCCTTTCTCATAAA
>NC_087205.1:13366460-13373960 GCF_015104395.2 Macrobrachium nipponense | reverse complement strand
CTATTTTTTTTCTATTTTTTTATGGTGATTTTCATCTATGCCTTTAATTGCTTTCCTAATCTAATGATTATACATAGTGCTTAGTAAAAATGCCTCCGAAGGGAAAAACAATGTCTTTATTTTTTTATGATGAGATTTAATGAATATTCATGCCTTTAATTGTTTTCTTAATCTAATTAGTAAAAATCACTGGGAAGGGAAAAACAATGTCTATATTTTTTTTATACTTTTTTTATGATGATATTCATCGAATATCTATACCTTTAATTGCTTTTCTAATTTACTGATTATACCTAGTGCTTAGTAAATGAAAAGCATCATTTAGGCATTTTCCTTCTTTTAATGGTGCTGTTCCAGCAACTATTCCATTAAGGTAAATGAAAGTTTCTTTCGTTTTTTCTTTGTATGCTGTACCTGTGAAGTTACCATTTACCGCATTTATCCCATGTTGATCAGCTATAATCCTCCTTTCACTCGGTTCGATGACGGGTTATTGATTTACTACTTCACGTTTATAAAGTCAGTTTACAAACCGCTTCATAATACACTATTTCATCTCTTGTTCATTAGTCGAATTAGTCTGCCATTAGATCCCGTCGTCCTTTCCATTAATTAACTTGTTTTTGCCACCTACTTGATTTTTCCATTAATTCAGTTTTTCTCAACTTGCAGGTCTCTCCCAATCATTCTTCATTTTTTCCTACATTTGGTATTTTCCATTAATTCTTTTTTTTTTTTTTTTACTTTTCAGTCGTTCAGATAATTATTATTTCTTTTATGTCTTCCGTTTAGGTCTTTGAGTGTAATTATTCTCACATCCAGTTGATTTTCTTTAATATTAATAAAAAAAAAGAAATACACCGATTGACAACAAGAGATACCTTATTTTTCTTATATGAAATTTATGAGAATTAAAGCTGTAATTTATTCTGATAACGCATGCCTATGTTGGCAATAATAATGACAAATAAAAGATACTTGAAAAGTCAGGATATTCTTGTTTTTTACAAGATTATCTTCCACTCGGAATGAAGGTGTAAAAGAACATCTTGAAATGTAAGTTGAAATATAAGTTGGAGCATAAACTGGACGTTTTATTTCTACGAGAACGTAATGTTGGAGGTAATTCGAAGATTAGATATCTAGGAGATTACTCTGTCATAATATATGATCCTAATTGTTTCAAGGGAGGGAGATGCTTTTTATTAAATAAAAACTCAAATATCGAAATATTATCCGCCGAGAAGACGTAGAAGACTGAGTTTAATTGAAAAACAACTTTTGTGGTGGGTCTTGGTGCTTGGAAGAAAGGAAATATCTAACCTTTAGCCTAACTCGAATCTAAAAATGAAGCTGATATAATAACTTCATTTTTAGATTGGAATCTAAAAATGAAGTTAAAGTATTTTCTTACTGGTTGCCTGGCTACATTTTGAATTCCTTCCTTGCCGTAAAAACTGATTCTTTTCATCTTATCGTAATGACACTTCATACATACCTGGCAGAGGGAAAGAGGAAAACTAATTTCTTATTATTCTTCAATCCAATACGTTAAGAAGTTGTTCTGCTCTCACTCAGGTCGTATTTGACCTAAGGAAAGTTGAAATAACGTGAATTTTGTTTGTATAACGTAAATATAGTCTGTATAAATCGAAGATTCCATCAGTTCTTCACATTTAATCGTATTTTCCTCGAGACCATTCCGTTTGGCTCCATAAAGCCTCCTATTTAGTTCCTAGTCTATATCAGAGGAAGAATTTTAGTTCACAGATTTGCAAATCTTAATAGACATCACTCTTGGGAAGCATAATTGAGTCGAACTGCTGGTATACACATAAAGTTACGCTAAAATCCGGACAGAAATAGATTTTTCCGCCGAAGTACCGCTGATAAATCTGAGATCTGAGTGGTGGGCATGTAATATACCAAAACAAAAAAACATACAAAAGAGCAAGGCCATAATACTTTTTTATGTCATAAGACGCCATGCACTGTCATGGTTCGTAGCTTTCAGACAGATTCTCTCAAATAGCCGTCATACATCAGCCTCGAGATACAGCTACAAAAAGTAGGAAGGCTATTCAGCTTACAAGTCCCTTCTGCCATGTAAAGTAAAGATTATCTTCCAAGTCGTTAAGGTTTATATTTCTTCGGAACATTAGTACCCTTACTTGTGGCTTGTATATGTTGTTCCCATTTTAGCTCTTTTGGAATTATCTCCGCTCGGCAGTTGAATCTCTTTCTCTCTCTCTCTCTCTCTCTCTCTTATATATATATATATATATATATATATATATATATATATATATATATATATATATATATATATATATATATATATATATATATATATATATATATATATGCGTGTGTGTGTGTGTGCATTTATGTGTAATGCTAAAAGCAAACGAAGCGTGCATTTGTACACATGATGTATTCCTTAATGGTGGTAACATAGCAAATTTGTTTTTTTTTAGAATTTTAATCTTATCATATTGGGGAAACAGGACAACATATCTAAGTAGCCCACATTCATTTAAGGAAAATGAAAACGTCCTTTAGGTATTTTCTAAAGAAACCTTTGAATTTGGTGCTTCTCCATACTTGCGATGATATTTGTAAGTAGTTTGATGATATGACAGTATTCCGTCTAAAAGAAACACAGTTTGCTTCTTTACCGCCAAGAGAGAATCATTGATTGAAACCATGATCGATAAAATATTCATAAACTTAAAAAGGATGATCAACATCAGTGTATTGAGAGACGCTTTTGGCAGCCTCGATGCATACCCAGAAGAATTCTCATATTTAAGAAGGAATCCGTGATTTTTTTTTTTAGAGAAAGAGAGAAAGAGACGCAATACCATTCTGCCTTCGATATCATCTGGTGTATTTCCAAATTGCATTTTCAGATGGCATCCAGATTAAGACAACAGAGACATCTAAAAGATCCGAAGTTAAGATAAACAACATTTCTCTTTGGTATTTCCTGTGTGTATTTGCCAAAAAATAAAAAAGGCCCAGCAATTTCCATCTCAGAGAAATCCACAAAGTAACGGTGCTCACTAAAGAGAGCTCGACCATTATCTTATGTTGTAGTAAGCTCAAAATATCCTCTGCGACAACTTTGGTCGTATAGGACAACATCACTTTTTCCTCTCAATCTTTGTTCTGATCCTAGCTCTGAGCTGTTTCTTGTCTCGACCCTGAAAGTCCCAAGCAACGTTTCCTATGGAAAATAACAACATATTTTATACAATTGACAAGTTATGAGCTCTATCAATTACACATACACACGCACAAACGCCCATAAATATATATATATATATATATATATATATATATATATATATATATATATATATATTAGTCTCTTTTCGTTTCTTTTGCATTTTTAGTAGATTTCAGATTGCTTTATAATTTTATCATATTGACAGATTCCCAGAAGAATATAATAAATGTTATTACAAAAAGTCGGAATAAAGAAATATTTAGATTGGCCTGTTTCCTTGAGTCAACGCCTGATTTGATGCATCCCTTGGTCTTAAACTGCCTGCACCTTAGTTGTGTATATATATATATATATATATATATATATATATATATATATATATATATATATAATATATATATATATATATATATATATATATATATATATATATATATATATATATATATATATATATATATATATATGAAGATATATGCCACGAGGGAAAAATAAACGAAGGAGTATCTGTGAGACCTTTCGACGTTAAACGTCCTTTACTAAGCAGAAACTGACATACATGAGGAAAAAGACAATACAAGAAGATTCGTATAACTGACAGATAGGGATTATAAAGAGATTAGTACCTAGAATCCGACACACCTGGAGGATGAGTAACCTTCCCAAACAAGAATAAACAATGGGGGCAATTAAAGGTTTAAGACAATCATTTCAGATACAAGAACAAGACAATTAAAGGATTATAGGTGACAGCTATTCAGAACTTGGTAAACAAAACCATATTCACAATACATATTCACAATACATATCAGACATACATTACAACGAAGATAACTCTATGGCAACTAATTTTTATTTAAGTCTGTAATTATATCTTTGAGGTAATTCTTAAACATGTTACAAATACAAGGTCTAAATGAAAAAGGCCACGACTAACATTGAAATTACAATGAAAAGTAAGTTGTATTAAAGCAGATTCTAAAAGATTTCGTGATGAGACATCTCTTGACCTTGCAATTACTGACTACCAACCCAATTTACTCGGTGGTTGTTTTCACTTAAATGAATGAATATTGCATTAAATGTTTTCCCAGTTTTTACAGAATATTTGTGCTGGCGTAGCCTTACTTCTAGGCCTT
The DNA here is from genome assembly GCF_015104395.2 of Macrobrachium nipponense. Classification (NCBI taxonomy): domain Eukaryota; kingdom Metazoa; phylum Arthropoda; class Malacostraca; order Decapoda; family Palaemonidae; genus Macrobrachium; species Macrobrachium nipponense. The sequence continues at coordinate 13,369,589 of NC_087205.1, read as the reverse complement.
TGCTAGACTGTCCAAGATAAAATGAGGGACAATCCATACATGGAATTTTATATATTATGTTGTTGTTTTCTCAGGGGCCATTTTTTTATTAACATTCCTTTTAGTGTGTTATTATAGGAAAAAACAAGGTTGACACTAAAAGCTTTTAACAATGATTTAATGGTTTCAAATCCGTTAAAATAAGGCAAACTGAGAATGTTCTTAGAATTTTCTTTCTGTGTGTTACTTACACTATAAAACTTTTTGTGGGCTTTATTATAACAAGTATCTAATATATGTGAAGGATAGCATAAATCTTTCCCTATTTTTCTTATGTATTCAATTTCTTGATCCAAATATTGTGGACTGACAATGCGTATTGCTCGTAAAAACATATGGATTTATCACGTTCCTAACTTTCATGATTCAGTTATACATATATATATATATATATATATATATATATATATATATATATATATATATATATATAAATATATATGTACGGAAGTATATTGAAAGACGTAAAATATTTTTTGCAAAATATTAAAATATTCGTACAGAAAGGAAGATAGGGAAAATTTAAGAAGAACAAGAGGAAGAAGAAAAAGGTCGAACGGAAAGAAAAATTCCAGACTCGAAAAATTCGGCAAAAGACCCTACCTGAGGCTCAGGTGATCTCCGGCCGTCCAATCCATAGTGGAGCGTCTCAATGAACAACAGGCCGATAAAAGGAGACCGTTTCCCGAAAGGAGAATATCACCTATTGGATTAAGGCTGCTCTCTCAGATTTACTCTGGATATTTGGGAATTGTGGAACTGAATTTCTGCCGGTCCTCGTTTGCGGAGGAATAGGGTTGTGGTGAGCGTCTTATAAAACTCTAATGTATACGTACACACACACACATACACACACACATACACACACGCATATATGTATGTATATACTAGGAAATCACAAAAGCCAGTACGTGATTCTGTTTATTAGTTGAAGCCACTGGGAAAATTTTAAAAAGAAAAGAGAAGTGCCCGTATATACATTATATATATATATTATCTATATATATATATATATATATATATATATATATATATATACATAAATATATATATATATATGTAGATATCTAATAAACAGGAGCCCATAAAAACACCACAAATACAGAGAGAAAAATACTATATTTCAGAGACTGCTGTCTCTCTCTTCAGTAAGATGAATGAAAAAAGTTTACAGAAAAGGTGGTATTTATACCAAGAGGTCCATCCACAGGTAAGCTACGGTCACCCCCGCTGATAATCTTCCTTTAATCTTCTTAAGCGTTTGTTGAATGAAAATCTTGTCGACCACATCTGAATCCCATGCTCCTTTTGAGATGTTCATTACCTGCCTCTCTTTTATGAAGGCTGATTCCATCATTTGACTCTTGTACCGAAAGTTGCTGCTATAAATTATGCGTGACAAATTCCAGTTTATTCTATGGTTATGTTCATTTATATGGTTGAAAATAGCTGAGTTCTGTTGTCCATACCTAACTGACCGCTTGTGTTGTATTAATCTCTGGGGAAGTGATTTTCCTGTAAATCAGATGTAAGATTGCTCACAGTCCAGGCATGGGATTTCATAAACCCCTCTTTCCTTGGGGAATGTCTTTTGTTGGACGTTAATCAGGGATTTGGCTAAGGTGTTTGGGTAAGTAAATGCAAAAGGGTTAGATTTTTGGAGAGTCTGAGTCACCATCTTAATCGTGTCCAGGTGTTGAATTTTTATTTTATTTTTGGGAGTATCTTTGGTCTTGTTTTGAGGAGGTCGGTACAAAATTATGTTTGCTTTCTGAATTGCTCTCTCAATTATATGGTCGACAAGATTTTCATTCAACCAACGCTTAAGAAGATGAAAGGAAGATTATCAGCGGGGGTGACCTAAATTGGCTTACCTGTGGATGGACCTCTTGGTATATATACCACCTTTTCTGTAAACTTTTCTCATTCATCTACCTGAAGAGAGTTATAGCAGTCTCTGAAATATAGTATTTTTCTCTCTATATTTTGGTGTTTTAAGGGCTCCTTTTATTAGATGGAATTCAGTTGTAACAGAGCATTTTTACCAGTCATATATATATATATATATATATATATATATATATATATATATATATATATTATATATATATATATATATATATATATATATATATATATATGTAATCATATCTGCAAACTATAGTTGGTAAAGCTGAATGACGACAGTGCAAAGTCTCAAGTAGGGGAAGCAGTCATTTTCACAAAAGAAAAAATTGAAATGAAAATATTTCTCATAGCGAATTAACAGAGTAAAAATGAATAAGACAAACACCAAAATATGAAGTGAGACTTAAATACACCTGTTTAATTAACTAGAAGAGGATTTAAAGTACATTTAAAAGTTCTAGGCCCTAACGATTCGACTGCTGGATTAGGACAACAATAGCAACATCTAGATGAAACAGGAATAAAAACCTCAGAGTTCTACAAGGTATTGTAAAGGAAATATCAAGACTTCAAATTGACTACATACCTTATATACTACTTGGTGGATAGTATAGTGTGGTAGTATCAAAATACAAACATGCTCAGAATCTGGACATTTTATGTAGCATGTAAATGAGCTACTTGGATGAAGGTGTTAAGACTAGAGATAAGAAAATTGACCACTTTTCCATCATTAACATATGCTTCAGTAACATTTTCTCTTAATACAGAACTTGATAGGGTAAATCATGCCTAAAATCATAACAGGGGGAAATTGTACACGTGTATAATAGCTTCAATTAAGAAAATAATAAAGGTAGCAACGCCATCGTATACTGTTGGATAGATTTTTGCCTTAATTCACAATGTCACTTATTATAAGATGTAATACGACACGTAAATCGGATACTTATACCTCTTTATTTCCTGAAATTCTAAGCACCATCTAAAAACACAGTTTAAGTACATTTTTGTCTACTAATTGAATACAAGGCTCTCAGCTTTTACTCCCGACCCCCAACGAAAAGGAAATATAAGAAACCAATGATATTTTGTTATACGTAGCTCAGTAGAGCACAATATCTACTGAAGGTTTCTTGCAGTTATTGCTGTTGTTCGACTCTGTCTGTTCAGTGATAAAGA
>NC_087205.1:13346460-13361460 GCF_015104395.2 Macrobrachium nipponense | reverse complement strand
ATACTAAAGTAAGTCGAAGTAAAAGACCATAAAGACGGAACATGAATTAGTTTTCACACACCCCCCCCCCAACCCCCCACCACTCTAAATGCACCTGATGCTCTAACACAACCGTCAACCCCAATTGATCACCTGTCAGAGTAGCTGAGAATATTTAGCTAAAAACCTCATCTAACCCCTATATGTTTTGAACAACTTCACCCCATGTAACCTTCATTTAACACCTTGTTTATGGAAACTATACTCACCACTCCTTGAGTTTCTCACTCCCTTCCACCACACACACACACACATTCACACTCATATATTGTCTCCGGCACAAGTACGTCACTATACCTGGTCTCATTTGCGTGTTCATTTCTATTCGTGACTGCGAAACAAGAATAACTTTCATTCGAATTTCGCAAATCTTAGCTAGAAATGGGTTTGTGTTACCTAGGCTCTTTATAATAGTTTCCTTTGGCGGAACTTGAAATGACTTATCCAAAACTGCCTCAGGCTTACTTACATGAGAATGAAAGTGAAATGTTCCATCGTATGACTCATATATTTAAGTAAAAGAGCTATGCTCTAAGGTTATAGTTGAAAATGGGCATTGCCTAATAATAATAATAATAATAATATTATTATTATATTATTAATAATAATAATAATAATAATAATAATAATAATAATAATATAATAATAATAATAATAATAATAATAATAATAATAATAATAATAATAATGATATGATATGGAAGTTTAGCAGCCCTCCGAAAAAAGAGGACATCGGTTTTCATATATTTTGGGAAAACAGTTACAATGGACTAACATTCGATGAATTATTATTATTATTATTATTATTATTATTATTATTATTATTATTATTATTATTATTATTATTATTATTATTATTATTATTAAAAAAGCCTCATAGTAGCACGAGTCTTCAAATGGAGAAACAAATCCACAGTTATGTAAATGTACATATATTTAAATTTAAAACTTTAAGGATAGCTTTCGGAAATCTGTTCGGTTCCCCTTATCAGATTGATAAGGGGAACCGAACAGATTCCCGAAAGCTATCCTTAAAGTTTTAAATATAAATATATGTACATTTCCATGACTGTGGATTTGTTTCTCCATTATTATTATTATATTATTATTATTATTATTATTAATTATTATTATTATTATTATTATTATTATTATTAAATAGGAAACCAACCCTCCTCCCCCGAATCTGAAAGATGGGAATTGTGAACGCAACGGTTATTGATTCCAGGTATCAACAAAGGCGTTCATACCATTTTATCATTACTGACTCACTGATAGCTTATCTCTGAGAGCTTCCTGTCTGACGAAGGATAAATGAAGTTCTTTTGTAGAGAGCTACAGCTGGATCTGTCATCTTCCCGCAGCCCCCCCCCCTCCCCACGCCTACCCCAAAAAAAGCCTCTAGTCCTGCGTTCACTCAACTCGAAGTGAATCATTTGCATAAAACAGCCTTATTGTGTTAGCGATGCTCCCGTATTTCCCTGACAATGAAATCAGCCCACTCACCTTCCACTTGCGTCTCATTTCTCTCTCTCTCTCTCTCTCTCTCTCTCTCTCTCTCTCTCTCTCTCTCTCTCTCTCTCTCTCTAGCTACTTTAGGCTTAATTTTAAAATTTTCCGGAAAGGTTGCGCTAAGCTAAGTACTTTACAGACCGTTTGAGGAATTGTAATGGTAACGTAACTTTTGATTCAGTAAATTCTACGACATACTAAATCATAGAAAACTTTGATGTCCCCAACTTTAGGTTCAGTAAATTCTACGACATACTAAATCAAACAAAACTTTGATGACCCCAACGTTGGGTTCTGTAAATTCTACGACATACTGAACATACAAAACTTTGGTGAACCTAACTTTGGGTTCAGTAAATTCTACGACAAACTAAGTCACATACAACTTTGGTGAGCCTAACTATGGGTTCAGTAAATTCTAGGATATACTAAGTCATATACATACTTTGGTGAACCTAACCTTAAGTTCAGTAAATTCTACGACATACTAAGTCATAAAAACAAGGAAATTCTACGGCATACCAAGTCATATACAACTTTGGTGAACCTAACTTTGGGTTCAGTAAATTCTACGACATACTAAGTCATACAAAACTTTGGTGAACCAGAGTTGGGTTCAGTAAATTCTCTTCTGACTAAAAAAAAAATTGGAATTATTTAGTTCGCGTCGGTTTCATGATGACAGATAAATGAAGGCAAAACAAAACTGTTGGCGATGAACAGTGGGGGATTTTCCTCTAAAGCTGCCAGATTCCCAACCCTCACAATTGATTGTTCAGTGCCAATATCTGTTGAATCACAATAAATGTTGTTTTAAGAGGAGAATTGATATAGCCATTGAGCATCAACAAAAGGGTTTGAAAGCTGCGCACTGATTTGGCGAATAGTATTGTTTTATATAAACCTTTAGTGCTTGTTTAGAAATTGTGGGTCCATCATTATCCCGACCTCTTAAAATGTATTGCATGCATGAAGGCTTTTCCCAAGCCATAGAAAAGGACAGTGAATAAGTATAGACTGTTGAGCTCTCTCTCTCTCTCTCTCTCTCTCTCTCTCTCTCTCTCTCTCTCTCTCTCTCTCTCTCTCTCTCTACCTGTTTTCTTGAATAATTTTAGAGCAAGTATTCAGATCATGTGACCGATAATTATTCACTCCGAAACAACAAAGATTATGTTACGGAAGATGTTAGAAACACAGGCCACTTGATTTCTTTGTATCGGAACTCTAACTTACTTCTGCCACTTTTCTCAAAAATTTCTAGAAAGAAAAAGCTTTCGGTAAAAGATCTCATACATTTTCTTTACGAATATAAGAAAGGGATTACGAATTTGAGAGTGATAGTAAATATTATTGCAGTTCAATAAATTATAATCATAAAATGCTAAAAGTCATCTTAATACTGTGATAATAATTGCCAGAATTTTTGTCATGCTTGTATTCTGTTTACGTTAATCAGCTTCAATGTGTGTTATCATCCTGCCTTCCCCATCACGATATTCTCAACATACGTTTCTTATTTTATTTTTTTCATTGCGTTTTTTATAATATATTTTTTTACTCGTTCCCTTTACTGTTCCTCCTTTCATATTGTCGTTTTCCCCTATTACTTTCCACGCTGTCCCAACAATTCTTTCATTATGCATCTGCGATATTTTCCTTCTGTTTAACTTTTCAGATATTTTACTGTAAACTTTCATTTAAGCTATGAATGACCTTAAAGGGCCCAGTGCTTGGCCTTTGGCCTAAATTCTGTATTCAGTTCAATTCGATTCATATGTCATATGTTCAAGAGTTTAACAGACTTCGGGAAAATCTTGGAAAATAAATTCCAAAGAATAGAAAATGAATAACAGCAAGCCTGGCCATGAGAAAAAAATGACAGTAGGTTATGTGTTCATAGTCTGGAAATCCATCATGACCAAGCAATAACTGCGGCAAATAAACTCACCTATAAATAATTCCTCCATCTAAATATAATATATAAGCTTAAAGAATTGCATACAGGGCCATAAAACATCACATGAAAACTGGATCAGGATTAACGGTAATCGATGAATCCAAGAGCCAATTCATATAGATTTATTTGCTTGAAATCCAACGATGTGGAAACAATTCTGAAAGAGAAAGTTTCAAGTGAATTTTCTGTAATACATTTTACGGTTATCCTTTTTTTTTCTTTCATTTAATCTCAGTAATTAGCATTCTTTCTTTCAAAGGTCCTTTAATTTCATTTTGATAGCAAGAATTAAAAGATAAATAATGTCACTTCCGGAGTCAAGTCTAGCACACTAACTACGTTGTTAAAGTGGCGAGTATGTTGGTCGTCGGATATTATAATTTGACTACTTAAAATGACTGAGAGGGACCTTTTCTTCACAGTATCTGTGTGTGTGTTTATTTGTCATATCCACAGTTAATGAACGATTAACAGCAGGCGAGAGGATGCAGTGGAGAATTATATTTGCGTAGAACACACTGCATGCAACACAATGATGCAGGGGCTTTCTATTTACAATTCCCCCAAGCTTACTCGGGGGACGTGCTAAAATCTACGGTCAAATGGTGCGGTGTTTCACCAACGAAAATTAAAATGGATACGTTATATGTTATTAGAAATTATTGTTCTGTACTCCTTTACATGTACATTATTTATATTCTTTTACATTTCCATTCTAATAAATAAATCATAAACACCCACTCCTAAAATTCCTGTATCTTTAACTCAACGCAAAACACCTTTTTCAGAACTTTTTAGGGTTTTCCATAGGGCTTTCCTAACCCCCAACAAGAACAACAACAGCAAGAACACCACTAACAACAACAAAGTACTTAGTACACTTACACCCCGAGTAAGCGAAAACAAAAGGCAAATCGCCCTTAGAGATATTGCACCCACAAAGAAAGCATTTTCCAAGTCCATTAAGACCACTGAATCGAAATGAATTTCCTTCTTTTTCTGAGAGCTATTCATCAGATAAAACAGAAGTTTCCGAATTCCTCCTTCAATTTATGAACAGTCTACCCTCCAAAACGATCTTCCATTTCAATCATTTTCCCATAAAGAAATCATATTACCTTTTACAAATGAGATTTAGGTTATTGATGCGAAACGCTCCCCATTCCGTTTCTCGGTAAAATTCAGGTGGAAAACCATGAAATCTGATCACCCGTCAAAGGAATTCTTTAACTTCGTGTAATTAACTTATGGCACCATTCCTGCCGCAGGTACAACCGCAATTGTTCGAAGAGTCGGCTGAGGAAAGCAAGTCCAATTCGTTTCAGTCTGAATATGGAAAATCTATCGACTATTCCGTGGAATTTTATCAATTTACACCGTCATATCACAGCTCCAATTTCACTAGAATTCTTCAGAAGCTACATGACACTTCCAACACCTACTATGCATCAAATGCCATTCATCTCTCAGTTGACGGTTAAAGCAAACTTGGTTCCTGAATCTTTAACAGAACAGAGGAAGGAGTGATAGAAAACAGGGAGAATAATATATATATATATAATATTATATATATATATATATATATGTAGATATATATATATATATATAATATATATATATATATATTCACCACACCTATTTCCTTTTGTGGCAGGTGTTAACAGGCGTCACCCTTCTGGTTTTCAGAATTTGTTCTTGGAGCGATGTTTCTAGTCCCTCATCTGTCAGATGTGATGAATTATAAAGATTTCTTTGCTATATTATAAAATGAATAAGTTTTTTTTCTTTACACATTTTCTAATCGTGGTATAGTCTATATATAAAGTCTACTAACTTGCCGTATCATTTGCTTCAAAGTCAATGTCATTTCCAGGGAAAGGATATTACCGCATCTCCTTTAAAAAAGAAGAATACCCAAGCAAAGACCGAACTTCAAAGACGCACCAGTTGAGGTATATAATGTCTGTTCCGAGAATGCAGCTCTCGAGGGAGACAACGATGCACATTAAGTACAATTATTAAAGGAGACCAGTTCGTTCATGGTTCCGTCAGGAAGTCTTTTCTCCAGAGTTCCCTTTTATCTCAACTCAGGAAATCTGAGACCTCGGGAGTCATCGTCAGGACTGGGTTATAAAATCGACATGCACCGTTTTTATTGAAGTAAGCTGACGTTTGAATTTCAAAATGACGTCATTGCTGTGTTGAATTTCTGTTGGTTCGGCTGGTCGTCTTAGGGTATCATGGGGATTCCCGGAGCTCTTTAGGAAGTGCACCTTGTTGAGGCTTACACACACACAAGAAGGAAAGAGAAACAATGGATTGCTGGTAGGGCTTTCGACTTCCCGTCTGCTAAGCAAAGGACAGGAACTCGAAAGGTCTATTAGCACCCCATGCATTGTTTTACTCTGTAGCATTTGTCTTTATTTATATATTCATCACGTTCGATATTCCTGTGATTCAGTTACACACACATACTTTATATATATATGTATATATATATATATATATATATATATATATATATATATATATATATATATATATATATATATATATATATACACACACCAAAATGAGATTAAAATGAATGTGCATTCCAACATATTATAAAAACAAAGTTCATAGGCATGGCGAAAAATTAATTTTGATTTAAATAAATTAGAAATAACTCAATCCAATGTTTATGGTTTAATACGATATATGTTTTTCTTCATCATACCTAGCACCGTCTGAGCAGAGTAATAACGCCAATAAATATTGAATGAACGGCATAGTTTACGAATCTTTCCTGTTTTTATGTGTGTTTGACGAACGAACCTCAAGCGAGGCACGAAGCCTTAAGATTTGAAGCACCCAATTAAGCGTGGTTATATAGACCTCTTTTTATGAGCAAACGTAATAGCACAAGCCATCTGAAAGAAGGTGAAAAAGTTTTGCAGTCTTATTGCCGACGTTGGTTAAGCAATTCAGTTGTAAGTAAAATATTATGTCTGAAACGAAGATGTTAGTAAAAGAATACAAATGAAAAGAGTGGTTTATCCACACTTCCACGTGTGACACAGGTATACACCGTTTCAAAAGTTTTCCGGTCCCTCTCCTTTTACAAAAGAACCGGTCAGCTACATGACAAATGGCGCTGCAGGATGTAATTCAGAGTAGTTGGTGTGCAAGGTGGAAAATTACTTCCTCCAAATGTCACCTCTCTACTCTGTGAACTTTTAGGAAAATATATATATCTGTTAGCGCTGGAACACAATGTCTCTTTTCGTAGGTTCATGAATAAGTATTTCAGGTCTTTGACAACTGTAAATGGAAAGAGAGAGAGAGAGAGAGAGAGAGAGAGAGAGAGAGAGAGAGAGAGAGAGAGAGAGACCACTTACCATTGTATTTCATATTCCCTTCCGTCTCACGCCACAGAATGAACTACGTCACAGTAGATCCTCATATATTATGAAAATGGACTGTCTTCTATTGGATAACAGCATAATTCCTTTGAAAGTATATATGTCTGCTTTTGATACCGCATAATCGCTTATCAATTACTTTGTAATCAAATGATGAAAGTGACTTTATGCACTGTAATTAAAGATCGGTTAATGAAAATTGGTCTTCATTCTTATAGTTAATAGTCAAATTTGATAACAATTAAAGATGTAGTTACATGAACGAAATTTTATGAAAGTCTTTCAGATACCCAAGATTATGAGACTCATTCTAGTTGGCAGTTAATTTCATAATGATTTTATTTATTAGTATTCCAAAAACTGTCGTAAAAAACAAGAGAAAAGTACATGGGTTTTGGAATAGGCTATGCAATTTGTATTAATGAGATAATAATTGTAGATCGAATTATTCTGATCATTATTTTGAATTGTCTTTTTATGAGATCAGAATGCCAATGCTTTCAGCAAGATTTGGAGCCAAGCTAAAATTACTGACGGACGATGTAGCCTTTAAAAAAAATTATCTTAGTATATGTATTTTCTTTCATGTCCCATAAGTTTAATGAGTTATGGGATAAACTGAAAAAGTTCCATAACTGTAATAGTCTATAACACAAATGGATAGGATACACAAGGAATCAAAATACAATTGCAACGAAAACTAAAATTACCAAAATATGAAACTTGATTTCTGTCCTCCCCCTTAGCACTTGCAAGAAGAATAAACCATTTTGAAATATTTCGTACTAAAATCTGTAGATGATCAAAGGTTTACCTGGTGTGTTGTCCACTTTTTATCAGTGGCCCTAGTATTTGGTCTAAATACACACGATACACTCTGGTTGAAGCTACTGTTTCTAATCATAAATAAGGTTTTCCTTGCCAGAGTGGGAAAAAGACTTGAAAAATTACCTAAAAAGAAAACTCTCCAAGAAGCAAGGAATGAATTGACAGCAAGAGACGATGTATGGGAATGCGGAAGATAAACCAACAAAGGGTTTGAAACTGGTGCAAAAAACGCAAGAATTTTCCCGGAAGAAAAAGAAAGCAAAATGACAGGGATCTTTTTATCTTGATGTCTGACTAATGTATTGAGTTGATAACAAGAGCTCTATTTTGCTAGTGGTCTATGTATAAAATTTCTTATTATGTGTGCACTTCTATTAGACCGGAGACTATTACTATTACCTATAAAAGTCATGATCAGAGAAACAAGGCGTGATCCGACGTCCAGCTTACTCAGAACGTGTGTAAGATTTTAACCCCTATGCACAAGTTGTAAACATCATATTTTTAACTTAGCGTAAATTGAAACGTGCACAAATCTACGGTCAAATAGTGCCTAGCCTCACCAACGAAAATTAAGATAAATGAACTATATTTTATTAGAGATCATATTTTTATACTGTTTAACATGCACATTATTTATTATTTACATTTTCATTCTAATAAATAAATCATAAATATCCTATCCTACAATTCCTGTATCTTTAACTCAGCGCAAATCACATTTTCCAGACCTTTTTAGGCTGTTCCATAGACCTTTCCTACCCCACCCCAACAACAACAACAACAACAATAAAGTAGTTTGTAGGTTTACTACACGAGTAAGCGTAAATAAAAAAGTAAGTAGGAGAGAGTGTGACAACAAAGGGAGCAATTGTCGTAGCTTTGGTCTTTCTTGGGAACCGAGGATAGCCAACAGGAGGAGAGGCGTGAAATCTTGATAGCAAAAGAGAAACAAACGTCCAGCAAAGCCAGTAATTCTGGGGCTGTTGACGTCGGCAAAGTAAATGTGGAAGTGGTCACCTGGCGGAAGTTATGAGGCCGCTTGAGAGGACGAGATCTCTCCTTCAGCTCAGAAAAACCAACCATAAAGCAGTACTTGTACACAAAGGGACCCATAGCTTTGAGAAAAGGTGGATTGATAGAGGAGGAAACGATATATCATAAAACGAAAGAGCAATATATATAAGGTCACTGTGAGCTATTAACCTACACGAGGAACTATGGCTTGGCAATGAAGTAAAAAGAAGGTTTATAATGTTATTTTCAAACTTATGAAGTCCTTGATAATTGCAAGAAAACCGTAAAAAAAAATCATAAAAAAGTAAGTGAACTGAGAAATTCAAAAGTCAAAAGAAATCTAGCTATATTGTCAAATGTAAAAATAATTTGGATTATGTGCATGGCATCCTTCTTGGAATAGGACATTTCACATGAACGGTCACCTATTTCTTTAATGAAATCTAAATATAGATCACTTCTTATGAAAATTCACCATGAATAATATAGTTGGAACCATTAGCATCGTATAATACTCAGCTGCTTTTTTTTGGTAGAGGAACACAGTTTTATTGTAAAAAAAAAAATTCCATTCCTATATTTCGACTTAATTCTATGCATATTTATACGAGACCTCATTATTCCTCACTGGCTAATAGTATTTTGTGTACTAGCAGACATGTATACAGAAATTATGTACGGAAACCAAGTCTACGGGCATAACCAGCCTCGTTTCCCGGGAAGAACCAGCTCCGTTTCAGGGCACCCCTTCTCATTCCCACCCCTTCGGAAGGTGGGTGGTGGGGTGGAGGTAGGATGAAGCCCCATTATAAATCATTTTAGGGGTCCCCACTATAACCCTGCCAAGTTTCATGACCATCGGACCAACTGTTTGGCCGTGATTGAATGACAGACGGACGGACAGACATTACGCCCATTATAGTAAGATGTTAGTCATTTAATTAAGCTCTTCTTAAAAAAAAATAGATATTTGCTTTAACGTAATGGCATACGCAACTTTAGTCCATCACGATCGTCGTGCAAGCGCTTTTGTGTTTCAATTCTATCCCCAGATTACTGGTGGGCTCTCATCCACGCTGTCATTCTAATTACCTCGAGAAGCTGCGCCATAAACGTAATGAATATGACATTTACTATATTCCTGGAAGCTATTAAGCGTTCAGATAATTCCGGTTAGTCGAGTTGTGCGTACCCCGAGCGAAGCTTAGCCTAAGTCTTAGGCATTATCCGGGATTAATGCGGTCCAGAAAAGAGAAGTTTCAGAAAGGGATCACTCTGATGCCGAGGATTGGTTGGACATTTGTCAAGTCTTATATTTATCGAGATCGTCCTTGAAATTTCATTTTTAGTTTTTCTGTCCGCCATCAAATCTAAAAAAATGAGGATGGAGGGTTGCAAATTGGTATTTTAATGATTCATGGTCGATTCATCAAATATACCAAATTAACAACTCTAACCTCAGTTGATTATATTTCATTTAAGGTTAAAGTTAGCCATGGATCGTGCATCTGGCAGCGACTTCCGGAGCCATGGGACGCATCCTCACTCTATCACATGTGGTGAGAAACCCGAGAGCTGCTGTTCATAGTTCTTGGTTTTATACAGCATTATATGTTGTACAGAAAACTCGATTTGTCAGAAGAAACTTCGGCGCATGTTTACTTATTTCACTGCAAGTACTTTACCTTTAAGAATTTTGAGCTGAAGAGAGCACTATAGAGCAAAATAGTACCTTTCTAATCTGTTCAAAAGCGTATATTTTGTCGCAGAAATCACAGAACTGACTTTTTTTTATCATATAAAATTAGGATACAGTTTTTATTAGAGTTAACATTTTTAAAATTATCTACCCGTCTAAACGACAAGTATCACCATGAATTATTACAATAACTTGAATTTTTTTTTTGTAAGTACAAACAGCAAGATAAGTAACAATTACTTTGACAGTGTTGGATTATCGAGACTAGAGATGTAGCTACTATATTTCTGACAGCAATTGAAAGTGCAGTATGTTGACTTCCTATTGATCCTCTTATCTTAAAAATATGTCAACCATTATAGCATATCTTACTATACTGAAACAAAAATTAAAAGATAATAGTATCAATAATCACCGAAGAGACTATATCATGTAACATAATCTAATGGTAATTTGAGTCATATAACATTCTTTCATCTAATAAATACTTCTACAGAGTAAATTGAATCGATATTGTATTGCAAAAAAAATAAAAAATTATACAGTCCCTAAATTTTTTATGTAAACGTACAGGAATAGTTTCATAAAACAATTATATAAAAACTATATATATTTCTTTTATGTAGCTGAATCTTTGGTAACTAATTCTGCGGAATACGCAATTCACCGAAATATATTTCTTTTCATGGCCGGAAAAAGCGCTGTTTCTGTCTGGTTGATTCACCGTTAATTGCGTTTGTGAGCATCAAAGCAACAATTAATATAGGTGGATAAAGGGTCCTTTCCATTAAAGTTCACGAATATCGCATATCCTCTTTGAATATTCTGTAACGCGCCCCCTCCAGGATGTCGACAAATTCATGACCGTTTGAAAAGGCAATAAAAACTAGGATATATATATATATATATATATATATATATATATATATATATATATATATATATATATATATATATACATATGCAGGAGCTAGGTAGTATGTCGTACCTCTAAGCATATGGGGCTATAATCCACAATGATTTCATAAAATGTGATATATACCACATTTCAGTGAACAAGGGCACCGCTGATGGTCGAAAGCTTAATTTTACTGTAAAAAAAATATATATTTTATATAATTACACAAGGATCTTACACCATTGTGGATTATAAACCCCATATATATATATTTATATATATATATATATATATATATATATATATATATATATATATATATTATACATATATATATATATATATATATATATATATATATATATATATATATATATATATATATATATAATGCACAAGGAGAAAAAGACAATAAAAAAATAAAAAGAACTATATGTGACTATCCTTTTTCAAGGCAATATTATTTGTACTACAACAAATATACACCAACCAGAAAAGGAATCTAATTGCATTAGTTTACACTTGGTTAATCTTTTATGTAATGACAATATCTTTCGCTCCAAAGAGGTCCCAGAAACTTCAAATGCAAGATACCACGCCCTGCACTGAAGGCAATAATACGTTAACTTTTCTCCAGCAAATCTAATACAATTTTCCCCCCAGAGCTTCATGTTTAGCAGCTGCGGCAAAGCAAAAAACTGTCCGCGCCAACTGTTGCCAAGAAACTTTTTAATAAGTTGTGAGAAATCGCGGTCGTCGTCGCGCTCTGCGCCAAAGAGCGTCTTTTGGTGTTGCATTTTCACATTCGAAGTAGCAGAGGGCACAGGTCTTTCAGATTCTCGAATTTGGTTCTTCTGATCCCACGTGAAACAGTAGGAGTCATGAAAAGTTTTATACAGTGGTTATCGACCAAGTGTCTGTGCATTCTTTTACACATTCAGCACACATACATACATCATACGTGTACATAGTTGGTTCTTCAGGAAACAGTACGATTCATGAAAACTTTTATAGAGTGGTTATTGATCAATTGTCTGTGTATTCTTTTACACATTCAATACACATACATACATACATACAAGCATACATACATACGTACAACTGAATTACCAAAATATGGAACGGGATGAATATATACATATATATATATATATATATATATATATATAATATATATATATATATATATATATATATATATATACATATATATATATATATATATATATATATATATATATATATATATATATATATATAATATAAATGTCAGTTTATGTAACTTATCTGCCAAGAGCAAAACAGCATGCTGTTCTATTTGAGTGTGTGTGTGTGTGTATGTGTATGTATGTATGTGTATGTATATGTGAAATTTGTCATTTTTCATTTTATGAAAACTTGTGGAAAATATCCGAAATTTTATCAAATATTTCGTATCAGAGTTTTATAAAGTATAAGTAAGTTAAAATATATATAAAAATAAAAGCAATGATATATATTTCATATGATATTTTAAACCAGACTTTTCTAAATGAGAAGTTGAAAATGAACGAGAAATAAAAAATGATAATAACAATTCATATGCAAGAAAAAGACCTCCGATAGTGTTAGGAAAAAAATAAATGAAGCTTTCCGTAGTTGGTGAAATAACTAATTTTATCTAATTAAACAAATTTCATTAAAAATATATATGGTTCGGAAGTGATGATTATTAGGATGTAAAGTTTTTTTTCATTATAGTTTAGTATGACAGTACACATGTAATTTAAAATACATGGATAAAGAAAAAACTTATAAGTCGGGAATGATGTTTATTGTATGTAAAGATTTTTTTTAAATATCTTTTTCTATGACTATACAAATGGAATTTAAAATATCTTAGTTATAAAGAAGATGAAAAATGGCTGAATGCTGAACAGATACAACCATCTCCTTCGGGGAATAAAATGTCAAGGAAATGAATGACTATAATTTGAAATGCAAATGTCAGGAGCATCTGCATCTTAAAAGTGAAATATGAGCTTTTCTCCACTTCATTTCACTCGAATAAAAACGTTTTAATAATTCAGAATTTCTTTATACTTTTGAACAAAATAAAAGTACTTCAATACTACATTTTTCCTGCAACTCGACGTTTTTGTTTTATTTCTGTGATGAGAGAGAGCGACACAAAGCAGCCAATTTGCGTCATTTTGCTAGTGACAATAACAACCTGTAGGTGTGGGGATCTGTCGTAGGTACAATTATTAATTGTTTTTTTTTTTTATGATTTCAACTGCTGGCTAACTTAGCATTCATAGACAGTAGATGTAACGCTGTGACAACGAGGGTGCAGGAGACAATGACTTGATAACAGCTAGCTTCATCTTGATACATCGGAAATAAGTTCCTTGGGTATTGGTCGAGTTAATGAAACTATGCAAGATACCAATTGATGCAGCTATGGGAGTATAATGGCAACAGAGTGGTTATCTGGCGTCTGCTTGTCGATGACAATGGTGTTCAAAGCAAATAAAAACTTCTTTCAGTTTTCTTCTGAAGATTGAAAAAGAAACTCACAAAATTACCGCGTACAAAATGTGAATACTTACAAGTAGACGCGTTATACACGGTACTTTTGTGGGTTTCTTTTTCAATGGTGTTCATATGGTACTGGACCTTATTTTTTTGTGGCATTAACTGCATAATAATGACTAACTCACTACTAACTACAGGTTATGTCACTTTAAAAGTTGAATTCAATTTGCTGGATACTCCTTGGTGCACTCTGTGTTCCTTTAGGCTTGGGATATTCCTGGATTCATGGAGAATACGAAACTGGTAGGTGAAAGTCCTTACGCGCACTCTTTGAGGATTTGCTATTTTCGTTACGGGATATTCCTCTCTGTTTTCTCTGCAAAAAGTGCAGCTTATCCCTGCTCCCTGCCTTTCTGAGTCGAATGGGTGATTTTTTTTGTCACCAACGGTATAAAATGATTATATGATATTTTATGAGAGTTGAATAGCTACTTCATTTATGACATATATTTTCTGGATGAGATATGTGGACGTTGCTTTTGCTTATCCCAAGTAATATAAAATATTCATATGGAATTCTATGAGTGTAAAATAGTTACTTCATTTATGGCAGATATTTTCTGGGTGAGATATGCGGACTCTGTATTTGCTTGTCCCTAGTAAAATCAAATATTCATATAGAATATTATGAGTTTAGAACAGCTACTTCATTTATAGCACCTATTTTCTAGGTGAGATATGTGGTCGCTGTACTTGCTTGCTGTACTGAAAACTTATATTGCCATTCAGAAGATTTTTACGAGATCTCATAATATAGTTCCCTCCATAACTTTCACGGTTGACAAAGAAGACAATAGTATTATTTCATTTTTGGATGCTACAGTTATGAGGTCAGTTGTAAGTTCAAACTATAAGTTTAAAATACACTGGAAACCTATAAATAACAATCTTATATTTGACAATTACTCCTTCCACCAAATAGACGTAAAACTCTCAGCATTCAGATCACTGGTTCTTACAGAACTTAATATCTGCAGTCTAGAACTTATCAGTGAGGAATTAGAATTTCTTCAGTGATAATAATAATAATAATAATAATAATAATAATAATAATAATAATAATAATAAT
>NC_087205.1:13338960-13341460 GCF_015104395.2 Macrobrachium nipponense | reverse complement strand
TTCTAGCACCGACATGATATGATGACAACAGTATCGCGTATGATTGCATGTGCAAGCGAATGATAATCAGAGAGGAAAGACTCTCCAACGAAGGGCATCATTTTAATATTTACCTGCGAGAGTTATCAGCTACACGTCAACACGGAAAGATGGGTTAGTAGTGAGAAAAGAATGACTTTCTTTTTAACGTACACTGAAATGATTAGCTCGTTCTCGAAAAAAAAAAAACGCCAACAACGTATTCATAAACACACCTGCATATGAGGTCACTTATATTTTCACTTATATTTCACCAGTGATCAGGGATTCAGAAATTTTGGTATCCAAAATATCTGGCTACAAGTGGTAAATATTTTTTCTATGAGCCTTTATAATTATGGTCATTGTACACTCTTACAGTAATCCTAGCAGGAGAGATTTTATTTAATATTACTTCATATTAAACACTTAATAACAGATATGAAATTTAGGATAAAATGCGGAACAAACACAAATAACAATTTAATCATTCACGATGATACCGTGTACAAAATTACTCTTTAATAAAAAAATATATATTACTTTTGTATTATATGTTACGTGACGACGCATCTGTTAGAGTAGATCTAGCTTGCCCTCTGTCCTTACGTGAGTGCAAAAACTCCTCTCCTAAATATTAGAAAAAAAAAGAACTTTATAATTTATTTCTGAAAAAAAAAACCGTCAAATACTCCAATCACGTGATAAGAAAGTTTACGAAAAATACGACTAATCACGACTATTCTTCTTTTATACCCAACAAGTTATTCCTTCAAAGACCTTTAGCCCTGCAATCAGACTCACACCAAGACAGCATTATATAGTGTCAATCCTTTCGTTTTCAGCTATCCCAGTCACCTATTGACTAAGTGGTATTTACTCTTACAACAAATCTCAGGTACACGTATATGGACATTCTATGTCTAACCTAAAACAGAACACAAATCTTAATGGACTTTCTGTCCCTCTCTACGTAATTAAAAATCACTCAAAATTGTTTCAAAATTGTCAGTCCTTTCGTTTCCAGCTATCCCAGTCCTATTGGCTAAGTGGTATTTACTCTTCGAACAAATCTCAGGCACACGTATAAGAACATTTCTCTGTCTAACCAAAAACAGAACACAAATCTTAATGGACTTTCTGTCACTCTCTGCGTATGTAAGAATCACTCAAGAATGTCTTAAAGGTTTCCTTGATTCACGCCAATTATACCGGTCTCCATCGATGCTCTGAATCACCTGCAAACGCAAGGAATTCGAAGGGAAAAGAGAAGATGCTCTCGCTATCTCCGTTCAGATCCTCTGGGAATCATACTGCAAGACTAGTAGAGAGGTTTTACGACTCGGGTCTCGTCCCCAACGTTTAATGACGCCATCATCATTAGGCAAAGTCCGATGGCGGAAGTTTTGACCGCCGGCATGATCTAGCCCGCCTGTGCTTTCTCTAATCGCCACAAACAAGTTTCGTCTCATCATTGCAATTTACTCAATTTTAGCCCATCTTCCTTAAAAATGAATACAGTGGTTGAAGTCGAAATAGAAAAAATATTCAGTCATTTTCCTTAAAAATTAATAGTGGTTTAAGTCAAAGTAGAATAAATATTCAGTTCTCTTTCTTAAAAATGAATACACTGGTTTAAGTCGAAATAGAACAAATGTCCAATCCTCTTCCTTAAAATTGAATAGAGTGGTTTAAGTCAAAATAGAACAAATATTCAGTCATTTTCCTTGAAAATGAATACAGTGGTTTAAGTCGAAATAGAACAAATATTCAGTCATTTTCCTTGAAAATGAATACAGTGGTTTAAGTCGAAATAGAATAGATATTTAGTCCTCTTCCTTAAAAATGAATACAATAGTTTAAGTCAAAATAGAACAAATGTTCAGTCCTCTTCCTTAAAAATGAATACAGTGGTTTAAGTCAAAATATAACTAGTATTCAGTCCACTTCTTTAAAATTAAATACAGTGGTTAAAGTCAAATTAGAACATATATTCAGTCCTCTTCCTTAAAAACGAATAAAGTGGTTTAAGTCAAAATAGAACAAATATTCAGTCGTCTTCCTTAAAAATTAATACATTGGTTTAAGTCAAAATAGAACAGATATTCAGTATTCTCCCTTAAAATTGAATACAGTGGTTTAAGTCGAAATAGAAAAAATATTCAGTCATTTTCCTTAAAAATTAATAGTGGTTTAAGTCAAAGTAGAATAAATATTCAGTTCTCTTCCTTAAAATTGAATACAGTGGTTTAAGTCAAAATAGAACAAATATTCAGTGCTCTTCAATAAAATGAATACAATGGTTTAAGTCGAAATAGAACAAATATTCAATCCTCTTCAATAAAATGAATACAATGGTTTAAGTCAAAATAGAACATATAAACTTTATTATTTTTGTTATATTAATTCGACTTATAGATTATTTATGTCGACTCACATTAAGAAATATGTCCATTAAATGGATTCTGTTCATATACACGAC
>NC_087205.1:13328960-13333960 GCF_015104395.2 Macrobrachium nipponense | reverse complement strand
TAAAAACAGTTCAATAATTGTAAAAGAAACCAAAGGATATTAAGTATCATTTAACACTATTTCTGACGATACCACATTTGTAGTTGCTGATACTCTGACCATTTTCGTGTTAACAACGGAATCGGAACCATAAAAAAATGAAGTAAAATTTAATGATTTGTGTTAACTTTTTAAATTAATTTTTAAGCCACCACATCCATTGATGTATATATCAGCATTATAGACATATATTAACGTGTGGATATATATATGAATATGGATAATAGTATATAGCACTGCCAATTAAAAAACTTTAAACTTGTAATGAAAAATTGACCAAAACATTATCAGTATACTAATATGTAAAAAAAAATGGTATATGGAATAATGATTGCACAGCCGTATTTCAAAGTACTATACTGCAGATATAATGATTGCAAAACCGTATATCACAGTACTTTACTGCAAATATAATGACTGAAGATCCGAATTTCACAATACTATACTGCAAATATTGATAGCTGGCCATCAGAGGGGAAAATGATGGACACACTAATAGAGATGGTAGTGAAAGAGGGGGAACTGGAGCGATAATTTTGCAAGGTAGAAAATGTAATTTTTGGGAAACCCAAAGACTTTTATACACACCTCCACAAACATATAACGGATATGCCTGACGAAAGGAACCCATCAAAACGCCAAAACGTAGAAAGTAAATGTTATATTTCAGAGACCAAGTGTCTCTCTCCTCAGCAGTCAGAACTGAAAGAAAGTAACAAAATAAGCGCAATAGAACAAATTTACCAACTTTGTTAAGTGGCACAGTGGGAAATCACTTTAAGATCATATTCGGGAAATAAAGCAAAACTTGGGGCTGGGCATTAAAGTTTATAAAGTACGGATACCAAATACAAATAAAATTTCAAGCTGCATTAAAAAAAACCAGGAAGAAATATGAACATTTGCCTCAAGGAAGTATATATAAATAAACATAAACTATATGCTTTGCAAAAGAAATGAAGAAAACAAATAAACATAAACGATATACTTTGCAAAAGAAATTAAGAAAACATATCTTGGATAAAAACGCGCACGGATAGTTAATTACGATGATTGGGACGATGGAGAATTTATTGCCTAACGATATTGTCCATTATTAGAGCTTTTGTTTTAATTAACCATGAATTTATAAAAAAAAGGGGGAGGGGGAGGGGGGGCCACGTTTCTGTAGAAAGGGATCTTGGCCTGTGGGAATACGTGGTTTATAGCGTAATACATTAACAGGAAAAGACAATTCGTGATAAAAAAAAACGCTTTAAAACTACGTCTTGGTGCAGAGAAAACTGTTGAAAGCAAAATTAAGCAAGTTATAATAGAGTATGTCTGCTGACTATAATCAAGAATTGAAAAGCGCGCTTAAGCCAAAGGCAAGGAAATGGAAGGAATATATGATGAGCATAAAATAATTCTAGGCTGGGCCCACTGTGTAAGCAGGGGAAGATTGCTTGCCAACTCGGAGGAGAGAATAAAAGAGCTCCTGTTTGAAAGATTCAGTCAGAGGGGAGGGGAAACTAAAAAGGAAAAATTGCGTGGCGGTCCATGAGAGACTGAAGACGAAGTGACAAGGACACAAAGTGATGGTTGAAAAGTAGGTTATTTTGAGCATTTTAAGGACGAATCTGAACTTGTTATTTAGCGAGAGTATAAATGAAAAAGAAATAAATACAAACTCGTTGCGTGTGCCCATGTGTCAAAGTACAAATAACGTTAATGGAGGAAAGATATAAGAAGAAAATACGAACCTGAGCTGATGAAGTCAGCAATCTAGCAAGAGAAGGTAACAGATTTGAATAATGTACGGATGGAAGGTGTTTATGGAAATTTTGGATCGCTGCTGAGGGGATTACTGAGGTTACAGACGGGAGAATAAGGAGATTGGGAATGGTAAGCACCAAGATTTCTCGAGTATGCTTGGATGGAGAAAGTATTTCAAAGACAGGGTGATACTGGTTATGATACTGTGGTTGAAATACGAACCTGCAGAAGAAAATTTAAGGTTTGATTTAGTGTTCGTTGTGATTAAATCATATGCGATATTACAGTAAGGGAAAATGGGTATATAAATCACACGTGCCCGAAGAAGGTCCATAGGTACATGAGGCTATCTCCGTCTCGCGGTGTTGGAGGTGATGTATATATATATATATATATATATATATATATATATATATATATATATATATATATATATATATATATATATATATATATATATATATATATATATATATATATATATATTGTGCATGTGTGTACGCGTGCGTCCATTAATATTACGATGTAAGTTTAATTAACAATAAATATTTTTTTCACGTGCTGTTTCATAAAACCGATAAATTAACGTTTCAATGTTACTCATTACATGAGGTTTACTCTTAGAAATGAGAATTATTTTCAAAAAGTGATTAATGCTTTGCCTATGTATATGTTCCTTCGGCATCACGTATGCGACTTCATAATCTGGAATCGAAAGCAACTGTTCTGCCTTTCCGTATTCGTCATTTTTTAAAATTTACGTTGAAGACGTTATTTTGCAGAACCTGATCTGTTCATACACAATATACGAATTATGTTACGCAAAAAAAAAATATTATTATAAAACTACGAAATCAAACATCAAAATTTCAGCCTTATTCTGGGTGCCTTTAAGTGAAATCAATTGATATACGGAAATGACAAAAGACATTGATCACAGCATTGATCGCTCAAAACGCTGCTCGCAGGGCCTAACAGATTATGCCAGCGAAGTCCACTCAGGTGTAAGTAACCCTCCCATTGAAGGCAACGAAGGCAACTGTCATGATAGAGTATCATGTTAGGACGCCTCTGCTAATGAGAGAGTCCTGTGCTCTGTTTGCGTAACTAAACGGAAAGACCATTGGAGTAGAATTACTAACAATGCAGTTATTTGTCATTCCGTAGACGATTGGCTATAAATGCTAAACCTTCGGCATGATATTGAGGTAAGGGGTCGTTTACTTTCTGCATTTTTTTGTCCATATAGATCCATTATTCTTATTTGCAAAGTCTTCACGGTTTGCAAGGATGTTTGAGCTTAAAATTCAATATTTTACAACGTAGCAAAAGGGAATATGTCTGTATGTTTTTTTTTTTTTTTTTTTTTTTTTTTTTTTTTATTATTATAATGAAATTAACTAAACTAATTCAACTGAGATTGGCAAGTGCTGTGCTTCTTCGAACTGCTGATACAAAACGTGTCTCAAACTACAAGAAATATCAATATTTTATAAATAACCTGCTATATCAGATAGGTTTATATTTTTTACATTTTCCAATTCCCTCTTATTGTGACCATGAGTCATTTTCTCTACCAGAAAGCTGTCTGCCTCATCTGCTAGATAGGTTTCCAGCGTGAACAGGACATCGCACTTTGCAGAACACTCAGTTTTAATGGTCTTATCTTATTTTCAGTTGAGTAGCACAACTCAACTTGACAAGAACTGCATTTTGCAAAACAGAGCCTTAGATCTTTCTAGTCAGAGAACGGGCGCACGTACAGAATTATACACATCTATAAACAGACGACTCACATAAATCCCCAGATTCTTTTTTAATTCTTCTTCAGTCAGAATGTGAACCATTATGTACTGGTTTCTCCATTAACGAAAATCTTTTAGGCACTAGTATTTCTCTTTCCAAAAAAAAAAAAAAAATATTACTCGTCCTACTTTTGTTCTTTCTTTTCAAGCTGGAATCCTGCGTCAGGCGACGTAGCAGATAAACGTGTTTCCAGGACTTCCAAGTGTTCAGTTAATTTCATGAACGGTTGCACTGGACACTGATGTACTACTTCCTTGGAACGACTTAGCGTATTTTCGTTGTCTTTTATTGGAACGAGGGTGGAGCATTTTGATCAGAACTCAATATACTTAATTAAATACTAGCAGATATAATAACCCACCTTTTCACAAATAATCGTATTGTAAAAAAGTATATAAGTA
The DNA here is from genome assembly GCF_015104395.2 of Macrobrachium nipponense. Lineage (NCBI taxonomy): Eukaryota > Metazoa > Arthropoda > Malacostraca > Decapoda > Palaemonidae > Macrobrachium > Macrobrachium nipponense. Next base: position 13,329,959 of record NC_087205.1, on the reverse strand, counting down.
TATTTTTGTATGGTATCAATGGTGAGTTTTTTTGTTGCCTTTTATTGCCTACAGGCTGGAACGAGGGTGGAACATTTTGAACAGAACTCAATATACTTAATTAAATACTTTCAGATATTATAACCCTCCTTTTAACGGATAATCGTATTGTTAAAAAAAGTATGTAAGTATATTTTTGAATGGTATCAATGGTGAGCCTTTGAGTGGTTAGGTATATTAAAAAAATATATATCTCCTTTTACAGAAAGTATTCGATAATTTGTAAAAATCTAAAGACCCAATATGTTTTCTTATTATAAATATATATCTTTTGCTACAAGATTATTTCACGATTATCTGACATGTCAAATAGGGCTAGTTTATATCTCTGTGCAATCTAATGCAGTTCAAGTCAAATGAACTTTATACTGATCTCAACATTTTTATTCACGTCTTTTCTGGCCCATAACTTATAATACATTCAAGTTAGTTTCTCTCTCTCACTGCATCAATTCATCTATTTTCAGATAAAACACGAAGTATAAAAGAGAATTCCATGAAAAAAAAATAATTAAAATAGCTTAATATTATCTATAACAACACACGCACACACACACACACACACACAGAGAGAGAGAGAGAGAGAGAGAGAGAGAGAGAGAGAGAGAGAGAGAGAGAGAGAGAGAGGTTCTTCATGTAATATTATCAACTATAATAAATTAATATCATACATCCTTCTACAGACACGATAGAAGTATCACGACAAACAATTATTTTTTTTAATCTTGGAAAGAATTCTCTATAAAGAGAGAGAGAGAGAGAGAGAGAGAGAGAGAGAGAGAGAGAGAGAGAGTATGAAAAGAATGAAACTAGATGGCCGGTTACGGAACTTGAGAAAACACCATGGACGAACTTTTGCAGATTAATGGAATCCTAAGTTTTGGATGCCGCTGCAGATGCGCCCATATATCAAAGCACGAGGGAGCACGTCAGCAGGGAAACTGGGAAAACTCGTGTACG
>NC_087205.1:13321460-13323960 GCF_015104395.2 Macrobrachium nipponense | reverse complement strand
TTAAGTTGAATTTCTCTCTCTCTCTCTCTCTCTCTCTCTCTCTCTCTCTCTCTCTCTCTCTCTCTCTCTCTGTCAGTCTGTTTGGGTCAAAGTTTGCAACCGAATTTGGTGTACAGGTTCATCAAAGTCGGTGACAATATGATATTAGAAAATAAATAAATAAATATAATAATAATAATAATAATAATAATAATAATAATAATAATAATAATAATAATAATAATAATAATAATAATAATAATAATAATAATAATAATAAAAATGTTAATAATATTAATAATAATAAATAAATAAGCAAATAAGTAAAATAAATAAACAAATACACAATAGATAAAGTAAATACTTGCAGTTTTATCGTTGTGTACTATGCAGATACGCCTGACCAAGTGAGTGTGTAGTCATAGGTGCGACAAACGCAGTGTCCGAACCGTACAGTCCTACATTTTCGTAACGACCACTCGCGCTAACGAGGAAGAGACTCTATACAATAGGTTCAGTCACTCGGAATTGGAAGCAGTACTTACTCAACTGCCAAACACACACAAAAAAAAAAACACACAAATAAAACTAATAAAAAGTCTTTAATGCTTTTATTTCAAAATGAGCCCAAAAACATACTAAAATAATACTTACCTCGATGAACAGTATTATACGTGTATATATATATATATATATATATATATATATATATATATATATATATATATATATATATATATATATATATATAATATATATATATATATATATACACACACATATATATATAAGCAAATACCGCAGGAAAATCCAAGCGCTTTCGTCTTTACTAAGGCATTGTCAAGGAGCTAATGAAATACAATTGGATAGAAAGGTCTCAGGTACACAACAAGATCAAGAATACCAGATGGTTAATTGTCAAAAGGGTAAAAATTAAAAGAGATGATCCAGGATTATCGGATATCACACGGTCACAAACCTAAACAGATTTGACCCTAGCCTAAATTACAAAACATGTAAAAAATGGATATATTAATTTTGTTGCTTATATTTATGTACAACTTTTTTCATTATGAAAGCATCAAGTTTAAATAAACCAAGACTTAAATTTAGAGCATTTCTATTATTTGACTTGATGAAACAAGATTCAATGATATTCCTTTTAACTGTGTCATTACATGGGATTAAGGCTCTTGCTTGACTCCAGTTAATAGGATGATCTAAATCTCTCATATGTACGGATAATGCATTTGATATTTGCCCAGTTCTCACAGAATATTGGTGCTGTTTGAGACGTTGTGAAAGAGATTTACCGGTCTGTCCGTAATAGACTTTATCACACTTTTTGCAAGGAATTTTATATATGCAGCCTGGGAGATCTTTTTGGAGAATTTTTGATTACTAAACTCTTGACATTAATATTACTGAAAACAACATTTATGTTAAAAAGCTTTAAAATTCTAGGAATATCTAATAACCTTTCATCATAGGGTAATTTTAGAATGTTATGCTTACTAAATTCAAGTTTGTCATTAGTTAAATAAAATGTTTTTTCTAGCTCTTTTCCATGCCACATCTACAAAAGTCCTTGGGTATTTAAGTTTCAATGCAATATCATGAATAGTTTTAATTTCAGTGTCAATAAACTACGGGCTACAGACACGTAAAGCCCTTAGAAACATCCCAGAAAAAACAAAGAATTTAACATTTTGATGGTGATTGGAGTAGTAATGAACAAAAGATGCAATGTTAGTTGATTTTCGAAAGACTGAAAAGGTGAAATTTCTATTATTTTTATGGACAGTTACATCAAGAAAATTCAAATTACAATTTCTTTATTCCTCTACAGTAAATTTTATAGAAGGGACTAAATTATTGAGATTATTAAGGAATTCCTGGAGATTTTCGTGAACTGGCCAAATACAGAAAATATCATCGCTCACAAATTGAAACTCCGACTCAACTTTCTACGGAAGTTTATGAACGAGCAAGTGATGCCCAAGTCGATCTTACCAGTGAGAATTCTTCTTCTAGTAGAGCGACCTTTCGACGAGTTTCAACGCATCATACTTCAGAAACACATCCACATCACAAAAGTGGAAGTAGATGATGCGTTTCGTACACTTAGAAGCAGACAGTATGGCTTTTATCAGACGGTTCCTGTCGATTGGAAGAATCAGATGCTGGATTATTGCTACGGAAAATTGAGAAAGTACTGCAACCGTCTTGAAAGGAAACTTCAAGTCAAGCTGAAGAATCTTATTGCTGAAAGCGACTGAACTAAGCATGCCAACATGGACTTGATGATTAATTTATCAGACAAACCAGTGGATAGTGCTATGCCAGCGGCTTTGGGATATGGGTTAAGCTTTGCTGTATTTAATGGTAACATGGACTGTGTCGACATTTCAAAATCCTTTTGTTATTTGGAAAAATTTAATCAAAACCTATGCCCTGATGATATCAATATTTGTAAAGGTATTGTGTATGATGCTATGAGTAAACCTTCTCCCTCTAATGT
>NC_087205.1:13301460-13316460 GCF_015104395.2 Macrobrachium nipponense | reverse complement strand
CATCAAAATATTAAATTTACCTGTGAATTAGAAGAAAATGGACAATTAGCATTTTTTAGATACAATGGTAGTTCGTAAAGATAACTGTTTTAACATAGGAATCTACAGGAACCTACCTTTACCGGTCTTGGTTGGCTTGAATTTCTACAGTTTTTGTTTTTATAATTTTAAATTAAATTCTTTATCAACACTCCTCCACAGGGCTATAAAACCTAACATCAAGTTGGAAATTATTCCATGACGAAATAATATTTCTTGAGGGATTTTTCAAAAGCAATTGTTACCCATCGGGTTATTTTTAAATACGTCAAAAATACCATCAATAACTTTTTCATCCACCTAGTCCAGTCCATTTAGCACAGAAATTTAGATACTATATTAAAATACCTTATATACATGATAGGAAGTTTTTGCCCTCCCTTAAGAAAATTTTAAAAATTTTAAACCGCCATTATCCAGCAGTTGATACCAGATTCACTTGCATAAATCTAGAAATATTGGTAGCTTCCTAAAACACAAAGAGAAATTGCCCTCCTTGATGCAATCCGGTGTAGTGTATTTATTTAATTGCTGCCGATGTAATCAGCAGACATACGTAGGAAGTACGCGCCGGTTGCTCAAAGTGAGATGTGATGCTCATAGAGGTGTAAGTACCGAACGGGCAGCAAATTATCCACCCGAACAATCAAATATTAGGAACACGCCAGAATCTGTAGGGCAGAGATAGATTATAACAACTTTAAGGTCATTATGACGTCACCATATGAACACCACCTCCTCGTTCTTGAAAGTTTGGCAATTAAAAAACTGGTACCTTCACTTAACAACCATACTACCTCAGTACCCTTTGTATATAGCATAAAGACACGTCACTTTGTTCTTTGCCTCCTCTTGACTTTTTTTCCACCGTCCTGACACGGAACGGCGGGACTCTGCTTGAGCAAGGTATTTTCCTCATTTTTAATAATTTTTATATTTATATATACTATATTCTGTTTAATGTTTTTATTCGTAAACTTTACTTAGAAATATTTTATTTTTTATGATTTTACATTTCCTTTTCTTGAATATGTTATGTATTGATGTAATAACTCATTCTTTGAGATTTTTTAATTCGTAATTTTACTTAGAAATACTTTAATTTATAATAATTTTACGTTAACATTCCTAATTGTTTTGGTAATGCTGTAATATTTATTTCTTCTTGCCTTTAGCCTGAAGATGGGACTTTTGTCTCGAAACGTCGCTAGCAATAAAGAATCATGTAATGTGCCATGTCCTTCCGTATCCCCGTATCTATTTCATCGAGGATTAGCCACCAGCGATGAAGAATATATATATATATATATATATATATATATATATATATATATATATATATATATATATATATATATATATATATACTTATAAAGAGAGAGAGAGAGAGAGAGAGAGAGAGAGAGAGAGAGAGAGAGAGAGAGATACATATATACGCACATATACACATATATTCATGTATGTATAGATGTTTTTACAATATACGCCTTTGCCCTGAAGAAAGTAAGCTACTATCAAATATGAGGTGATATAATATATACGTTTATATGTATTGTGTGTATGTGTTATATACAATACAAGACACATACGTAAAAAAATATATATAAAAGAAAACGCTTGCAAATGACTGCGTGTAAAATAAGAAGCAGCCTCCTATGCTTGCCGGTTTATAATTCAATTGGATCCGGTGCCAAATCCAGTAATTCAAGTTATATTGCGAACGGCCGATATTCATTTTCGATGCCCAATGAAGTCGAATTCAATTATATTCCAGCTGGCATAGAATTGCACACAGAAATGAGCGTTGGAAAATTAAATTTTCTCCGGGAAATAAAAGAGCGAGAGAAGGAGAGAGGGAAGTTATCTGAATGTTATTTTTTCTACTCTTATAAAAATCTTAGTTAAAGATTTGAATTGTACTGAATATAGAATTTAGACCAAAGGCCAAAGGTTATTCAAAACACATACAAAACAATTGAAGTTTTCGTTTATACCTCGTCTTTTGCTCCAGGCGCTGTCAAATGTATGATTTACCTTAAAAATATTATACAGATCCTCTATATCTATATATAACTTAAATTTTTTATCAGAATTAAAACAATAATACAGATCCTCTACGTATATATAACTTTAATTTTTCTATTAGAATAAAAAATAATACCGATCATCTATATATAACTAAATTTTTTATCAGAATTAACAAAATAATACAGATCTTCCATATATATAACTATAATTCTTTAGTAGAATTAAAAAAAAATAATACAGATCCTCCATATATAACTTAAATTTTTTATCAGAATGTAAAACATAATAAAGATCCTCTATATATAACTTTAATTTTTCATCAGAATTTAAAAAAAATAAAAATCCTCTATTATAACTTTAATTTTTAATCAGAATTTTAGAAAATAATACATATCCTCTATATATAACTTAAATTTTTTATCAACATTAAAAAAAATAATACAGATCTTCTATATATAACTTTAATTTTTTATCAGAATTAAGCGTTGTCATCATAATTGATGAAAATTATGAATATAATTGTTTATATTACCTCAATAAAACCATCATTGAAAACCTATAGCCTTTAAATGAGATTCGGAATTAATTATCGGCAACAAGAATGACGAGGAGCAAGAGACAGCGATGAAATAATTTCCAGTTAACTCCCTATACAGACCTACCCGAGTCTATCTCAACACATTATAAATTTGATCGAAAAACTAAGAAACGTTTTTCATACAATCACGACCATAGAATATGCATGGAAAAACGAAGCATCAACTTAAATTCGTTGATTCACAAACTTTTATTTGAAAATGGACACCTAGCTACTACATCAAGACAGGAAAAGTAAGCACCATTTTATTCTCTCCTTTTGATGTATTCACGTCATTTAGGCAAATAACATTTAAACTGAAATATTTATAAAACTAATAATTATATAATAGGTCATGGCGTAAAACAGAACAGACTGATAAACCTTCCCTTAAAATCCATCAAAACAAAGCATATCAGAACTTAAAAACGACTTGGAGCTTTGCAATGATAAAGCAAATAACATGAAAGCTAATATTCTACAGCTAATACAAATATGAACAAAAATACTAAAAGACAGCTCGAAGCAGAGAAAATGCATTCATTTCTATGATAAGAAATAAACTTCATGCCAATTGTCTTTTGTACGTCCAAAAGACCTTTTGAGACAAATGCAGAACATTTCCATGCAAATGGCAAGAGTAAATTGCAGTTCCAAGCCCCAAGTAATCTCTAGAATCGTCTGCGAGATGTTAAAGAACCCTTTTCCACATTTTGAACGAGCGAAGTCCCTTGCAAATGAGAAGGATGACTAAATGCGAAGGCCTATTCTGAATATACAATACACACACACGCACACACACACACACACACACACACACACACACACATATATATATATATATATATATATATATATATATATATATATATATATATATATATATATATATATATATATATATATATATATATATATATATATATATATATATATATATATGATATATATATATATATATATATATATATATATATATATATATATATATATATATATATATATATATATATATATATGTGTGTGTGCGTGTGTGTAATTTTCAATAGGCATTAATGGTAATTTGAATACTCGTTCCTATAAGTGAAATTTTCTTTTGCAATAACATCAAAAATCAATTTAGAAAATTAACTCATACAATGGAGACTAAGCTACAAGGCAAATAACCTACATAAATAACATGTAGAAGTTTACTGAGCCAATACTTTCTATCAGTAGGCATTAATTTTTACATTTCAGTCTCAATATAAATATAAACATATCAATCGGACTGCAACCCAGTACGGAACCTTCCTTGAAAAAGCTGAACGCTACTTACTTAACCTAACCTAACCTAACCTAGTGTTATAGCAAAACACCGGGGCTGGCGCAATACGAGTCTATATACCTCCGGAATTTACCATCCGGCATCCTATAACCAATTATTGCTTGATTCAATAGGAAAGTTTAATAGAGAATATGGTCAAATGGCACTAAAAACGGAGCCAACTAAAAATTCAGTCGCAAACAGTAGATAAACTCTGTATAATTTATAATTTAAATAAAAAATACTTATGGATATTACACAGTGGAATTTATTCTGTTGAAACAACCATTTATTATTATTATTATTATTATTATTATTATTATTATTATTATTATTATTTATTATGCTACCATAGTCATTCAAAGTTCATTAACGATTTTCTCTCTCTCTCTCTCTCTCTCTCTCTCTCTTTCTTAAAGCGAGCTTTCGTCTGGAGCTGCCAGACATCCTCGGGCTGGGAAGCTGAGGGTGGACTGATCTTGGTGCGGTGTCCGTCCTCCTTATATTCTGTGGTTGACAGCAGGGGGTCTGCCCCATGCTTGTTCTCCTATTGGCTGGTGGCGGTGAGTCTTGTTTTCATTGGCTGCCTGAGCCAGGTCTCAAGCCACTTTCTTCGGGCCGATGGTTGCGTTGCAGCATATCCTGCAGCCGCCTGGACCTCCTAAGCGGCGCTGTAACATTGATGGGCGTTGCGCTACGCTGTGGGACGTCACGGCTACTTTGATTTCCATCGGCTGCAGGAGTACCTCGTTCGGGGGCGTTGTCATCCATAGAGTTGTCATGATCGGTGGTGTCATTGTTGGTGGCAGGTCTTCTCATACTCGTAGGAGGAGAAATTCTTCCTGCGTCGTATTCAGAGTAGGTTTTATTTGATGGATGAGTAGCGCCTCCAGCAGGCGCAACCGACGGGCATAAGGGGCCTTCCCGATGATCTTCGTGTTCTTTATGATGACATCTCGGGGAGATGGGCCTCGTGATGTTTGGTGCGGGCGTGATTCTTTATAGCCCCCTCTTGGGCGTGGCACGAGAGTCTCTTCGACAGTCGCATGGTAGTCATACCTACGTAGGCGCCGCTGCATTCGCGGACTGGGCATGTATATTGGTACACTACATGCGTCTGCTTCAGGGGTTCTCGTACCTGTGGAGAGGGTTATTTTTCATAATAAGATCGCGCGTCCTCCGATTCTGGTAATATATGATTAGGTCGATATTCTTGGTGTCGTCAGTCGGGGATACATATCGGAAATAATTTTCTTAATGGCGTCCTCTTCTTCACGGTAATGGGAACTCATGAAGGCTTTGTAGTACAGCTTGATATTATCCTGGGGGCGGGGCTGCGGGCTCTCACTACCGTACCATTTCTCCAGGGCTGTGCGGACTTCCTTGCTGATTAATTTTATTTGAGTACCCATTATTCACAAGTACTTGGGAGGCGCGGTCGAGTTCCTGGTGAGTGTCCTGCCAGGTTGAGCAGTGGGAGAGGGCCCTCCTGACGAAGGCCCTGACGGTGGTGCTTTTGAATCTGGCGGGGCACTCGCTGTCTCCGTTGAGGCAAAGTCCTAAATTGGTTTTCTTTGTGTAGACTGAAGTACGGAGACCGTCTTCCGTCTTCTTACAAGGACGTCGAGGAAGGGGAGCCGATCGTCGGAGCTGCGTTCGACTGTGTAATTCAGCACACTACACTGCTGAAATGCTTGACGGAGGGCTTCTACCTCATCCTCGGCGTCGACTTGCACAAAGATGTCGTCAATATAACGTCCATATCTGCGGGGTTGCTGCATCCTGGCGAAGACCCGTTCCTCCACGGTGCCCATATAAAAGTTAGCGAAGAGAACCCCCAGTGGGGAGCCCATCGCCACGCCATCCTTTTGGCGGAACATCTGGCCACGGTGGGTGGAGAAAGGGGCCTTCTTGGTGCATATCTCCAGCAGCGTACGGAGCGAGGCTTCCGGTATGTTGAGGGGCGCCGTCGACTGATTCCTGTAGACACGATCAAGGATTATATCTATGGTTTCGTCGACAGGCACGTTCGTAAATAGGGACTCCTACATCCAGCGAGGCGATAATCCCGGTACCAGGGGCGTCCTTGATGGCTTCTAAGAACTCTGCCGAAGACTGCAGGCTGTACCGACTCGGGACGTAAGGGGTCAAAATTTGGTTGAGGCGTTTAGCCAAGGCGTACGTAGGGGCGGGCGTCTGGCGATGATCGGCCGGAGGGGGTTTCCTTGTTTGTGGGTTTTTACATTGCCATATAAATAACCCAGGCTGTAGTCTCCTTGTATGGGCGGGAGGTGCACAGCATTTGTTGCAGCATTCACTGCGCTGATGACTCCGTTTAGCCTCCCTCTTGATGTCGTCTGTCGGGTTCCTCGTCAGGCGCTCGAACTTGCTCTCGTCAGACAAAATAGCATCCAGCTTCTCGTGATATTCGGCAGTATCAATCAAGACGAAGGCTGCTGTCTTGTCCGCGCGTCGCAACCGTGATGTTCACTTTCTCCTTCAGTTCCTTCGCTGCTTTCTTCATCTCCTTGGTGAGGATCCCGCTGGAGTGCGAGCCCCTCTCTGTAAGAGCTTCAGCAAGTAGGAGGGGTTGAAGGGCGTCGGTAGTTCTCACGGTGCTCCGGGCTTCGAGTTGCTGGATGGAGTCTAGGAGCAACTCGATTTCGAGTCTCTTGTCATGAGGCCTGGTGAGACGTACCCGCGTGAAGTCACAATAATCAACAGATATCACAAGTTTAACATACGACTAGAATTTGAGAAATATCTAGAAGTGTTCGTGAACTATCGGTGATAAGATTAGTGTGAAAAATAGTAGGATAAAGCGTCTTCTAAGTTAGTTTATCAAGTGTTAATACTATAAATCAGAACAAGATGGCAGAATTTGTTCCAACTGCGGGAAAAGGTGGCGTAATTTGGCGTGTCTAGCAGATTCGCAATACGATGAGGTAGCAGGAAGGGAACTGGCATTTCTCATCTATGAAATCAGCAACAGTCCTAACCAAAAAGATACAAAAGCATTCATAGATATATTAGAAAAATATAATCCTTCAAACTGGAACAAATCTAATGAAAACATCTTGAAAATAATTGAAGAAGTTCCAAATAAAATAAAATCCAAGTGGTCAAGAGACTCATAAAGAAAAAATATACATAAACCAACATATTCCGACAAAGAAAATGAATAAGGTGAATCTTGTGAATATACTAATTGATGCATTAGGAAAAAGAATGCCAAAAGCATGCAAACTGTGTAAGGTTTGGTATAGCATAGTCAATCCACAAAACCTAATCAGAAAATGTGCTGCATGCAACATTCCGACCCATCAACAGTGTGCTGAGGTAATACAAGATTTGAGAAAAGATACAAGAATTTTTGTTCAACATGTCTATCATGGATAGACAATGTTATTAAATCAAGATTGAATGTACAAATAGTTGAGGATGAAGAAGAAGAGGAAGAGGAAGAAGAAGAAGAAAAAGAAGAAGAGGAAACGGAAGAGAAGTAAACAAAAATGAAATGACAGAAAAAAACCAAAAAAATAAAGGAAAACAAAGAACAAGATAAAAGTATGGATGCAGAGATACTCATTGATACTACATATGAGGCAATAAAGCAGCATACCTACGAAGAAATAAATTACGATATGACAACAGAAAAGCAAATCCGAAGAGGCTCTACCCAGATCTATACAATGACGGGAAAGAGGAAAAAATAGACAAGAAAAGACAAAATCTGCAACCTTTTGAAAAGAGGGAATTGCAGATTTGGAGAAAGATGTTACTACAAACATCCTAAGATATGTCAAAACTATGAAATATATGGTAAATGTGCATACTTAGATGGATATTGGGATGATTGCAGAGATCTGCATCCAAAAATATGTAAAAACCTAAAAGAAGGAAAAGGATGTAAGTTCGACAAAAAATGCAAATATATGCACCCTGTAGCCATGAATCATAATCAAATAAATAACCAACCAAGTAATAAAATCCAAAATAAGAAAGAAACAAATAAAGAGAGAAATCAAGAATATCAGGTAAAAGAGAAAAGCAAACCACCAATGAGATATGCAGAGGTGTCAGCAAAGAATTTCAAAGCATCAGCTCCGAAATTCTACTCAAGAGATAATAACTGTATTTATTATGCAAGAGGATATTGCAGAAACGGAGAAAATTGCAGATTCAGACACAAAATGAATAATTATGATGAAGGAAGATCAAATATTATGGAAAAGTTGGATTTTTTAATGTCAGAATTTCTGGAAATGAAAAAAAGAACAACATACCAGAACAGGAAAGAGACATGGGAAAATCCTTATTACTATCAGTATTAAATGAAGGAGAAAACACGCAAACCATCATAGTGATGAATGCGCAGGGTTTAGTTACGAGTAACTCAAAAAGAAAATAGAGTACTTAGAAGAAACTAACCCCAAAATGAAAAAAAGAAAATAGATATAATGAATATAAGTGAAACCTGGTATTCCCAAGAGACTGGGAATGATGATCAAATAAAAGGGTTCCAAACTTATAGATCAGATAGAAAAAATAGGAATCAAGGGGGAACCGCAATATATGGGAAAGACAAAAAAAAACAAGGAAAAATATATGAGAAATATAGTAAACTCAGAATGTGAACTAATAGCGGTAGAATTTGAATCTGAAAAATTGATGAACATAGTAATATATAGACCTCCTAATACTAAAGAGTTTGACTTAATAATTGAAAAATTGGATGATATATGTAGAAATCACAAGGACTGGACTATTCTCCTATCTGGTGACTTCAACTTTCCTTTCGTAGAATGGAAAGAACGAATAGGAGATTGTGGTTGTACTTATACATATAAAAAAGAGAGTAATAGTAGTGCAGAAGATAAGAGGCAATTTGAAAAGCTATTAGATATGCTACTAGAATACACACAATTCAACAAATAAATCACCTGCCAACAAGAAAGGAAAATACTTTAGACCTAGTATTTGTGAACGAGATGAATTATGTTAAAGAAATAATAGTTTATAATGCTGTAGGTATTTCAGACCATAATGTTCATAGAAAATTAAAAAAAGACAGGTTCATTCCAAAAAGCAAGTTGAAAACAATTAGAGATAAGCAAGAAATGAAATAGTGGGAAGGATATGGAAAATACAACTTCTACAGTAAAAATATAAAATGGTCAGAAATTAATGAAGAATTAAACAAAGATTGGGATAACATTTTCGTAAGTGATGACATAAGGGTAAATACGGAGATATTATATAAAATATTGGAGATAATAGTGGAAAAATATATACCGAAGAAGAAAAGTAAAACATCATTCATGCATACCAAGAGACAGAAGAATCTTGTTCCAGAAAATCAGAAAGTGGAAAAAAGGTCTTGCAAAAGAAAAAAATGCATGGAAACGTTATAGAAACTAAAAAGTAAGATAGAAAATGCAGAAAAAAAGAAAAAAATTATACAATCAAAAGAAAATGAAAAACGGGACTTGGAAGAAAAACCCTATTAAATATCAAGCAAAACCCAAACTATTATACTCATATGCGAAGAAGATGAATAAAAGAAGAATAGAAATAGGCCCTCTGAGAATTGAAGGGAGATTAACGAATGAAAAAAAGGAAATTTGCAACATACTGGCAGAACGATATAAGAGAGAATTCACCCCTAGAATAGATAATGAAGATAATGATATAGAAGTAAGGGATGAAAATAGTGAATATTTAGCTGACATAGATATTAATGAAGCTGATATTGTGCAGGCTATTAATGAAATTAAAAATGGAGCTGCTGCAGGGCCTGATGGAATTCCTGCTATTTTGTTAAAGAAAGTAGTTCATTCTATCGCAAAGCCACTTGCAATATTATTAAGACAAAGTGTAGATACAGGCAAGATAATGATGAGCACAAATTAGCGTATATTCACCCCTACTTTCAAAAGTGGATCAAGACTAGAGGCAAGTAATTATAGGCCTGTGAGTCTAACATCACATATAATGAAAGTGTATGAAAGGGTAATGAGAAAAATATTATGAAACATTTAATAAAAAATAATTTGTTTAATAAAGGACAACATGGTTTCGTACCCGGAAAAAGTACACAAACCCAACTGTTAGTCCACCGTGAAAACATATTCAAAAATATGAAAAGCGGAAATGAAACAGATGTGGTTTATTTAGACTTTGCAAAAGCTTTTGATAAAGTAGACCATAATATATTCGCGAAGAAAATTAGAAAACACAATATCGTGGATAAAGTAGGAAGATGGTTAAAAGAATTTTTACACAACAGAAAACAGATAGTTATTGCAAACGACGAGAAATCGGATGAAGCCAATGTAATATCCGGTGTGCCGCAAGGTACGGTGTTAGCTGCAATACTGTTTGTTATTATGATTGAAGACATAGACAATAATGTTAAGGATTCGGTAGTGAGTAGTTTCGCAGATGACACAAGAATAAGTAGAGAAATTACTTGTGATGAAGATAGAACGCTCTACAAAGAGACCTTAACAAAGTATATGATTGGGCAGAGGTAAATAGGATGGTATTTAACTCTGATAAATTTGAATCAATAAATTATGGAGACAGAGAAAGAAAGCTATATGCATATAAGGGACCTAATAATGAGACCATCACAAATAAGGAAGCAGTTAAAGACCTTGGTGTGATGATGAATAGGAACATGTTATGCAATGATCAAATAGCAACTCTGTTGGCAAAATGTAAAGCAAAAATGGGAATGTTGTTACGGCACTTCAAAACAAGAAAAGCTGAAACACATGATTATGCTTTATAAAACATATGTTCGTAGTCACTTGAATATTGCAATATGATATGGTACCCACACTATCAAAAGGATATTGCACAAATAGAGAGTGTACAAAGGTCCTTTACAGCTAGAATAGAAGAAGTTAAGGACCTAGACTACTGGGAAAGACTACAATTCTTAAAAATTTTATAATAGGGTCTTGGCGAAAAGGAGAAGAGAACGCTACATGATAATTCAGGCATGGAAACAGATAGAAGGAATAGCAGAAAATATCATGGAACTAAAAATATCAGAAAGAGCAAGCAGAGGTAGATTAATAGTGCCAAAAATATACAGGGAAAAATAAGGAAAGCACACAGGACATTAATCCACTACGCACCAGCATCGATAATGCAGCGTCTATTCAATGCGTTGCCAGCTCATCTGAGGAATATATCAGGAGTGAGCGTAGATGTGTTTAAGAATAAGCTCGACAAATATCTAAACTGCATCCCAGACCATCCAAGATTGGAAGATGCAAAATATACCGGAAGATGTACTAGCAACTCTCTGGTAGACATTAGAGGTGCCTCACACTGAGGGACCTGGGGCAACCCGAACAAGATGTAAGGTCTGTAAGTAAGGTAAGGTAAGGTAAGGAGAGGGGCTCGCACTCCAGCGGGATCCTCACCAAGGAGATGAAGAAAGCAGCGAAGGAACTGAAGGAGAAAGTGAACATCACGGTGCGACGCGCGGACAAGACAGCAGCCTTCGTCTTGATTGATACTGCCGAATATCACGAGAAGCTGGATGCTATTTTGTCTGACGAGAGCAAGTTCGAGCGCCTGACGAGGAACCCGACAGACGACATCAAAGAGGTAGGCTAACGGAGTCATCAGCGCAGTGAATGCTGCAACAAATGCTGTGCACCTCCCGCCCCATACAAGGAGACTACAGCCTGGGTTATTTATATGGCAATGTAAAAACCCACAACAAGGAAACCCCTCCGGCGATCATCAGCCAGACGCCCGCCCACCCTACGTACGCCTTGGCTAAACGCCTCAACCAAATTTTGACCCCTTACGTCCCGAGTCGGTACAGCCTGCAGTCTTCGGCAGAGTTCTTAGAAAGCCATCAAGGACGCCCCTGGTACCGGGATTATCGCCTCGCTGGATGTAGAGTCCCCTATTTACGAACGTGCCTGTCGACGAAACCATAGATATAATCCTTGATCGTGTCTACAGGAATCAGTCGACGGCGCCCCTCAACATACCGGAAGCCTCGCTCCGTACGCTGCTGGAGATATGCACCAAGAAGGCCCCTTTCTCCACCCACCGTGGCCAGATGTACCGACAAAAGGACGGCGTGGCGATGGGCTCCCCACTGGGGTTCTCTTCGCTAACTTTTATAATGGGCACCGGGTGGAGGAACGGGTCTTCGCCAGGATGCAGCAACCCCCGCAGATATGGACGTTATATTGACGACATCTTTGTGCAAGTCGACGCCGAGGATGAGGTAGAAGCCCTCCGTCAAGCATTTCAGCAGTGTAGTGTGCTGAATTACACAGTCGAACGCAGCTCCGACGATCGGCTCCCCTTCCTCGACGTCCTTGTAAGCAAGACGGAAGACGGTCTCCGTACTTCAGTCTACACAAAGAAAACCAATTTAGGACTTTGCCTCAACGGAGACAGCGAGTGCCCCGCCAGATTCAAAAGCACCACCGTCAGGGCCTTCGTCAGGAGGGCCCTCTCCCACTGCTCAACCTGGCAGGACACTCACCAGGAACTCGACCGCGCCTCCAAGTACTTGTGAATAATGGGTACTCAAATAAATTAATCAGCAAGGAAGTCCGCACAGCCCTGGAGAAAATGGTGGTTACGGTAGTGAGAGCCCGCAGCCCGCCCCCAGGGATTAATAATACAAGCTGTACTACAAAGCCTTCATGAGTTCCCATTACCGTGAAGAAGAGGACGCCATTAAGAAAATTATTTCCGATAATGTATCCCCGACTGACGACACCAAGAATATCGACCTAATCTATATTACCAGAATCGGAGGACGCGCGATCTTATTATGAAAATAACCCCTCTCCACAGGTACGAGAACCCCTGAAGCAGACGCATGTAGTGTACCAATATACATGCCCAGTCCGCGAATGCAGCGGCGCCTACGTATGGTATGACTACCATGCGACTGTCGAAGAGACTCTCGTGCCACGCCCAAGAGGGGGCTATAAAGAATCACGCCCGCACCAAACATCACGAGGCCATCTCCCGAGATGTCATCATAAAGAACACGAAGATCATCGGGAAGGCCCCTTATGCCCGTCGGTTGCGCCTGCTGGAGGCGCTACTCATCCAGCAAATAAAACCTACTCTGAATACGACGCAGGAAGAATTTCTCCTCCCTACGAGTATGAGAAGACCTGCCACCAACAATGACACCACCGATCATGACAACTCTATGGATGACAACGCCCCCGAACGAGGTACTCCTGCAGCCGATGGAAATCAAAGTAGCCGTGACGTCCCACAGCGTAGCGCACGGCGCCCATCAATGTTACAGCGCCGCTTAGGAGGTCCAGGCGGCTGCAGGATATGCTGCAACGCAACCATCGGCCCGAAGAAAGTGGCTTGAGACCTGGCTCAGGCAGCCAATGAAAACAAGACTCACCGCCACCAGCCAATAGGAGACAAGCATGGGGCAGACCCCCTGCTGTCAACCACAGATATTAAGGAGGACGGACACCGCACAAGATCAGTCCACCCTCAGCTTCCCAGCCCGAGGATGTCTGGCAGCTCCAGACGAAAGCTCGCTTTAAGAAAGAGAGAGAGAGAGAGAGAGAGAGAGAGAGAGAGAGAGAGAGAGAGAAAATCGTTAATGACTTTGATGACTATGGTATCATAGTTTATCTGTAAAATTCAAATATATACACCTATTTTGACCCTGTATTTTACCATGACCTCTATAGGCGCTCTACTAGCCTGTTTAAGTAGCACTGAAAAAGCCGCTATTCGCAAAATAGAGAAGAATCTCTACAAGTGTAACGCTGCTGAAGTAGCCATTACTTTTAATAAAGTATGCTTGAGAGAGGGTCTGCTTCTAAGTATATTATTATTATTATTATTATTATTATTATTATTATTATTATTATTATTATTATTATTATTATTATTGGTTTGATAAGTCAGCGAAGAAGCAATTTGGAATATTCTGGACTTACCCACAAGAAGGAATAAAAATGAAAATGTCAGGTGATGAAACCAAGTCGTAAAAATCAGCTTTTTGAACCAAAGATATATAGGTAGATACACTAAATATGAATGGTAGGAATTTAGGTCAAATGAAACAAACTACTTGAATTTATAGTTTAACCGCTAATATTATTCTTCACAAATAAATAAAATAAAAAAAAATAAAACTTTAATACAAAGAAAAATACAAACCTGGAAAAAATAAAACTTAATGGAAAATGTAAAGATTCAACAGAAAATGGACACGACTTAAAATACACTACATTTGGTTAAAACAAAGCTTGAACTATCACATGGATATACGCGTTAATTTTGGCAGATTTTGTCAAAGGCTCAACTTTATCCAAAATAATGCGAGATTTAACTTTAGCCCTGAAACTACGACATCTAAATATTTCATGCCTTCACTTTAAAAAAAACACCTAAAAAATATAATCACGCATAGTAATACAACAAAATTCACCCAAATAATAATAATAATAATAATAATAATAATAATAATAATAATAATGATAATAATAATAATAGTAATAATAATAATAATAATAATAATAATAATAATAATAATAATAATAATAAGTCACACAACTAAGAAATTGTAAAATAAAAAATGTGTATCGTGCCTTAGATCACTTCCACCCACGTCGCGCAGTCAGCCGTTGTGGGCTGATTGGAGGGAACCATTGTCATTCTGGTTATATATATATTATATATATATATATTATATATATATTATATATATATATATATATATTATATATATAATATATATATATATATATATATATATATGATTTATATATATATATATATATATATATATATATATTATATAATATATATATATATATATATCATATATATACACACATATAAATGCGTTCTGAAATTCAGTATGAATATATTTCTCTACAATCTGTAAATTATTTACCGATACGAACAGCAACATCAATATATAATTTATCATTAGAAACCATTATTTTTCGTTTCGAATGGCTGGCTGGATATGAATCTTACCTTTATAGAAATCTGTCAGACTATATATATA
>NC_087205.1:13286460-13291460 GCF_015104395.2 Macrobrachium nipponense | reverse complement strand
ATTTTAACTCCAGTTTGAATATGTTCACTCATAGTGCTATTATAGCTAGAGGTTTAATTAAACATTTCGATATATTTGAAGGATGGGATATGTATTGTATGTATTATAAGAATGAAAGCTCTCTCAATCTCTCTCTCTCTCTCTCTCTCTCTCTCTCTCTCTCTCTGTCATTTGCATCTTGAGGCTTAAAATAACATCTTACTAAAATGAAAGCAGACCTAGGAAACACCGGTGTATGATAAGACTAAAACGAGAGAGAGAGAGAGAGAGAGAGAGAGAGAGAGAGAGAGAGAGAGAGAGAGAGAATATTACCCATTCCTTTCAGCCACGATGAAACATTCACAGTACAAATCCCGATGCATAAATGAAACTGAGAGAGGTGACCTTTTTCACTGTTTATACACTTCCTGGTCTATATATCAGCCTCACACCCGTAGTATACTATTCCACATTATATATATATATATATATATATATATATATATATATATATATATATATATATATATATATGTATGCAATATATATATTATATATATATATATATATATATATATATATATATATATATATATATATATATATGTATGCTATATATATATATATATATATATGTGTGTGAGTGTGTGTGTGTGTTGGTGTGTGTTTGTGTGTGTATGTGTATGTGCTCTTCTTTCGCCACAACATAAAGGACGTACACCTGACCTATATCTTTTTTATGGTTACTGCCAGCTCGCCTTTCAATTCTTTAAATTCTTGATGGCTCAACGTTCAGTCTTCGGGGGGAACGGTTACCTTTGCAAGTTAGTATATTCCTCTGAAGAGAAATATAGTTTCAAAGTCCTCTTTCACCTCGAACCAAAAGGCTAGTCCATTTGTAAAAGGCTTTTCTTTATTTTTATGAAGGTTTACAGATATTCAATGCTCTGGACACCTTCCATCTGAAGTACAAGAAGGGGTCCTTCAACAGCCATGTCAAGGAAGTTTTATATCGAAGAGATGGAGTGGCTACAGAATTGTGTTATTCCTTCAAATTATTTGAATTCTGGTTTTTTTTTTTCTACCAGATAGAATATATCATCAAATCTACGTCTCTCTCTCTCACATACACATATACCTTCTCTCACTTATGGATAAATAGCCACAACTATTAACCACAGCCACTAGGTTTCATTTTGCTAAGGATCACATACTTATATTTAACATTTCAGAGATAGAGAATATCCGATGAATGTGTCACATAAGACATATTCATAAAAAGTTAAAACAGATAAAAAAAATACGCACAAAAAATGAGGGCTCAATAACTACAATAATACCCTTTTGTTTTCTATCCATTTAGCTATAAAATATAATATATATATATATATATATATTATATATATATATATATATATATATATATATATATATATATATATATATATATATATATATATATTGGTTTCAACAATATGGAGATGGCAACTATAAACTCAGGTTCGTACTCTTAACACCAAGAACAGAATTCACCAGTTTTTTTTTAAGCCCATTTAACCCTTTAAATCCCATTTCATTATTTATGATTATTTTTCAAATTTTAACATTGCTTTTAAAATACAATTCTAAGCAATTTTTATTGAGAAAACTTTTTTGTATAAGAGTTACTTTTTGCGTAAAATAGGTGTCACCTATAGGTGACGTTGGGCAATGAAACAACAGAATTTGTCAAAACCTGATTTTATCATCTTTGAATTATGATACAGGTCATGTAAATTCTTTATCCTTTCTGAAGGATGCATGGAGATGGAAAATTAAGTATAACATATATTTAATACAAATTGTTCCACTGCAACATAAATTGTATAGCTGTCATTACCAAAAAAGTTGACCTACAGTAACTTGAATATTACAATGCTACGATTCACCTTACTGAATAATCTGTTTTCTCTTATCATTTTGTATGGAAATCATGCAGTGCTATGCTTTGCCTTATTGGGTAATCTATCTCTATCCTTTTGTATGGAAATCATACCAACAGTGAATATGGAGAGCAACTTTGCATTTCTGACACCTGATTCGAGTTCGCTCATGACACTCTGCACATCTGCTTTGCTTGCGGGGGCTCCTTTACATGTCCTCCATCCAGGTCTTTTCTCACCATTTTGTGCACTCTTTTGTCAACACTTCCACTGCTTGTACACCTCTTTGGTAGTACTTTATAGGTTCCCAAAAACCCTTGTACAATAGAACGACGGTAGTCACAATAAGTCTTTTTCGTATCTTCCAAGCATTGTGGCATGCTGCATCCAGTCCAAATGCAAACAAAGGGAACCACCATTTTTTTCCTCTAAATCCAACCCTCTGTCCTTGAATATTTTCATGAATCTGTCTTACTCCTCCCATGAATTTATTGTATACTGAAATAGCTTTGGGACACTATACACTGATTTTGGTTCGCGTTTTTATTATAACACCTACCCTCTCAACTTTAGCTACAGGATTCATACCATGGATGTGAAGCTAATGTAACAATACTGAATAACTGCAGTATTTTCTGTTGTTATCATTGCCATTGAACCTCTTCAATTGTTTAGATCCAGGAAGAGGACATTTCTCTTTTCTGTTTTTCTAATAGTTAGTTCCTTGTACCTGCATGTCCCATTTCTGACAAAATGTCAAGAAGAGGCAAACTGTGAAAAAATTGTCAAAGTACAAACTGTAGTGAACTATATCTTTTCGGCAAACTTATGAGAAGGTTCAGGCACAACTGCAGCTCCCCAATCCATACTGTCTTGCATGGGAAGCTGGTTTGCTTTTGATCCTTGGTAAGGGATGAAGTGGATCAGATAACCTGATGGAGAGCAAATCGTATTGGCTTGCCATGTATGTGCTGCTTTGTACTGTGCTTCCCATAATAGGGGACCATAGTTTCATCAATGGAGATATGGAGATATTATTTGTCAGCAGGTATTTTGAATTCTTGCCGAAAGATTCATTCAACATGTCAAAGTATTGCCTAAGTTTCCTAAATTTGTCATGTTCTGGCAGATCTAAGTTGTCACAAGTATGAAGATTATTGATGAATTCCAAAGGAACCGGCTTCTCCTAATACTACTTGCAACAAGTTCATTGTGAACATCTGATTTAGTTTCCCAAAACATTCTAATGTACCTAGGAGTCAGATACCCTGTGCAATAGTAGAATAGATATATAGACCTTCATTTCTCCTTGAGTCACATTTTGTACATGATTTTTCTTCATAGCATATTTGTTCGACATTTCTACAAGAAGATTTATTATATCAGAATTATATATAGCATCAAAACATTTCACAGGTGAATCTAATTCACCATCAAAATTTACAGTCTCTGACATATCTATTTCTTGCACAGAATAACCAATAAAATTTGGATTCTCCTTCCAATTTCTCTTCTTTCCTTTCAGTTTATTACATTTACTAATCTTTTCTGATTCATCACTGTTATCTCTAATATCACTTCCATTTCTATCATTTACAAAAACATCATAAATTCAGTCAAAAGTTGTGCAGGGGTAAGATGATTCAGATTTCCTTCATTTTCATCATCAGTCTTTTCATCAGTTTCTTCAGCATCATTTGGTGGAATCTGGATAATTTCCTTTATTTCACTAGTTTCTGAAGCTATTCATTATCACTGTCATCATCCTTCTAAGTTAATTCTAGAATCTCATGAAGAGTCAAAATGAAAACAAGAAAAGAAGAAGTATATGTATGCAATGGAAACTGTACTATATAGTTACTGTAGTGCCTAATGTCACCTACAGGTGAACAGTCAAAGATTTTGTTGATTATCTTTATGTTTTCCAATAGGTATTTTGATTCTGAACATGGTGGTATCTTCATTAGATATTCATGAGTGGGAAAACAGTTAAAAAAAACTTTTCACCTACCTCTTGATTCTGCAGGAAGACATTGCAGTGGAATATTTGAAGAAGGATAAAAAAATGGCAAATTAATCTCTTTTGCTCAGCTGTAGAGACTAAGGTAAACAAAAGATTTCCAGATATCTATGAAATATAGAAAATGGAAGTGTGAAGGACCATAGAAAAGGTATTATTAGGGTAACTCCTATAACTGGGCAATAAATATGAATATTTAAAAACCTGTCACCTCTAGGTGACATTGGGCTTTCTCGGGTTAATTACATTGTATTCTATTACTTCTTATAATAAGACCCCTTTTCTCTTATATCAATGTCCTGCGTAAAACTATTTATATTCACAACATTAACTGACCTATTGTGTATTAAAAATGCTTCCTCTACACCATAAACATACATAAAAAAGCCCTTAACGGGAAAGGCACTTCGTTCTTAAGGCTATATATACAATATACATTATGAGTTCTTTACGTTTTTATGTAATGAATTATAAGACATTTACAGCTATTTAAATAAGCATCATTGTCAGGGGTTATGACTAATGCATTCCTTTGTTCCGTGCTTATTCAGAGTTATTACATAATACCGAAACAGGAACTAAACACTACCTTTGTAAGAATTGAAAACAGCAGTCCTTCAAAAATTTTCTAAAAATGTACGTTTTTTCTGAGAAATGAAATCTTTTAATTGCTTGAAATAGAAAATTGTTCAGCAAGAAATGTGCCACATGTAAAGGCAGGGTTACATGGAATATGTGATATTTTGACCCTGGGAATGGTGAGAACACGAGCAAGCCTTTACCAATGTTATTTAAGCCTAAACGGTCGGATTTCGAAGCTCTTTGCCCAATATTGCTGTTATTTCAGAAAAGGGAAAAAACAGTGTGCCGTGCTTTTGTCTGCTTGATGGAGCGAGTACTCTCTCTCTCTCTCTCTCTCTCTCTCTCTCTCTCTCTCTACACACACACACACACACACACTCCCCAGCCAGGAAAATAACGGCCGTGAAGCCGTGAGAGATCACGACTCGATTAAGGAATTTTCTCATTCATACTTGTAACTAAACGTCTCTCTCTCTCTCTCTCTCCCTCGTCCTCTC
>NC_087205.1:13278960-13283960 GCF_015104395.2 Macrobrachium nipponense | reverse complement strand
AAATAATATTGTGATCAGATCAGTCAAACTGATGAGGATCTGTTATTGCTGCCAGTTCTTTCCAAAGAATAAACGGGACCTTTTCACTAGTGTCAAGTTTAGCACCCTGATTTACCGTAACAAATTGCTTGTGGTTTTCTTTTTAATCCTTGTTTTTACATTTACATAAGCATTTATTTAACTTATTTTAATATAATTTTTCTCGTTTCGTTTACCGTGCTTCATATTCTGTCGCAAGTCATTGGGGAATGTAAATCCCCAGCTGGTTGCTATTGTTGTGTTAATTTTATCACGTTTTTTATCAGTAGGTTTTTTACAACTTAACCATCTCAGCTCGCATAAAATAGTTTTTTTCTGTGTATAATCGCTTTTCCATTTATCATTCTCATCCTTGAGTTGTTTTGAAATGTAACGAGTGTGTCAACATATTATTTAAAAACTTTAATCAATACCTCTATTACTCTAAAGACCAATCCACTTATATTCGTTCACTTGACTAATTTGTTGCCGAATGCTCTATAATTTTCGTCAATAGTACGTGGCTCATTAGTTCCCCATACTATCATTGATTTGAATGCGGCACCATATCAACCGGAATAGAAATGAAAGATTCGGAAAGGCTGGCTAATCGAACAATTCCTTCCAGTAAACGAGAGAAATAGAGAAATAGACGATGAAATAAAATCCTTTACGCCAAATCCCAATGAGGGGGAGATCTTAGCCGTTCACGTGAAATCGCATATCCAATTTAATAATGGTTTCGTGTAAAGTGAGGGAGTACAGATTCAAAGCACGATTTTGTTTTCAAAACAGAGAGAGTTGTGTGGCAGGATAATGGCATTGTAGAACGTTATCGTTTCTGAATTTAGAGACATAAAAGGGAGGGAAATTACATCATTCATTGCTGTCTTAGAGTTTCGCCCCAGTGGAAATCTAGTTCTTCGGTAAGTCAGTGATGTGAATGACATTTCAAAATAAATGTGTGATATAAATATATAGGGAAAATGATTAAAAGATGTTACACAAGCATGAGCGCAGATATCTCTTCGTCGAGTTACAATCAGCTAGCGCTATGATATGAGTCAATGCAATTATTATTTTTTTTTTAGTTTAGTTATAATTCAAAGATATTTCTATATGAAAGAGAATATTCAGGAAATCATAGTTGTTCATCAGAAATGCATTTAATCTTATCGTTTGAAATAATTACCAATAGTTATAAAAACTAGGCGTGATTCTTCTTCCAACTTATAAGTTGTAATCATGATATTCCTAAATTAACATGAACTGGTCTTCCTAATTAATACTCACACTTAATACTACTAACAACGAGGATCAAATAAAAATGACATAAATCAAATAGGTTCATATATTCTCAGTTATAAGTGGAAACACAAAATATCTGAACAGAAACTTAGCCTAAATTCAGTACACCAAATCTTACTATAATGGGTATTATATCTGTCTGTCTGTCTGTCATTCAATCACGTTCAAACGGCTGGTCCGATGGGCATAAAACTAGGCAGGGTTATAGTGGTGACCCATAAGATGGTTTGTAATTGGGTTTCATCCTACCTCCCCCGCCCCACCCCCACACCGAAGGGAGTGGGGGTGAGAAGCGATTCCTTGAAACGGAGCTGGTTCTGCCCGTGAAGTGGGGCTGGCTATGCCCGTAGACTTAGTTACTTTGTGAATTTATCATATATAATTTCTGTATGCTATTATGTTGATAGTAAAATAAAACGTGGGATTTTTTTATTTGAAACATGAAATCAATGCTGTTTAGCCAAGCAGTAGGGACATCCGGTCAGTGAAAAGAGGGAGTTGGAGTGGTTGCACAGCAAGATAAAGCGATCCAGACTATATAGGGAAGCACCTACAAAGATCTAGCTTTGGAACTAGGAGAAAACCCCCACAGTTGCATCAAGGAGTAATAGTTAGAGAGCTTGGTCAGCAAGCTCTCTCAAGGAAGCAGGAATGGAGGTAAGGTAAAGGCTAAAATATGATTGCTGTTAGGGACAGCTGGGAAGATGCAAACACCCTTTACTAATGACTATATTCCAAGAGTAGGAATTCCTAAATGACAGATTTAAGCGAAAGATATTTCGGCGGGCGACAGTTATTTCATATCGCCAAAAATCATTATAGTTTCAATATTTCCTGGTTAACGTAGATCGATCTTGAACAGGATTCTTTCCCCTAAAAGTCACTAAATCTCTGTATTCGTTTCCTTCAAGTTAAAATCTCTATATATCTCTCTGACCTTTTCTTAGGGGCAGGTGTGAGAATGGGAACTGCTCCATGTGTAGCAGATCTACCCAAGAATTATTGCCATTGTCATAAATATACCGTTTTTAAACGGACCTTTTTTTTATCGTACATCAGCCGCTAAGTGAAAAACTTTTTATTTTCTGCTTCTTACGTCACGGTTGTTTTGTGTGGTGGTATTAGGTTAACGTAAAATTATTATTTCTTATGTTGGCTAGAATCAGCCTTGTTTACATTTAAGTTAACTTTTTGCTGAGTATGTTTACTCTTACGTTACCGTGAAGTTAAGTGGCTTAGTCAGTGTTTTTGCACCTCCTCCTCCTCCTTTGTGTATCAGTGAACTATCGTTTTAACGATTGTTTTATTCTTTTGCTTTGAGTGTTTATAAACACTAGGAAGGTGACGAGTGGACATGGTGGACCGGTCAACAGCAGTTCGGGTCTTGACAAGCTCTCACCAGTACTGTTTCCCATCGCAGTACTGGAGGACGACTTTGGATACTTATCTTTTGGACCACGCACTTGGATATTTCCCCCACGGATTCTGGAAGACGCAACTATACGTCTGTTGTGCGTGTGTCATTGGATCGCGGCTGTTATATACAGGTGTTGTTGTCACCTGCGACCTTCACGCTGCTGTTGAGGGTTTAGCAGACGCTCTGTTTCTGCCCCTTGTTCCTGTCGGAGGATTTTTACGGGACCTGTGTCGTCGCTGTATCCCGGCACTGGATTTTTGTATTTACTTGTGTCATCATCGTCCAGCTGCTATATACGGGAGTGAGAGCAACTTAACTCGTTAGGTGACAAGTAGGGAGGCTGCCGCCAGGTAAGACGTATTATCTTCTTGTTGCCCTTTAGTACCTGGCTTTCAGTACTTGCCCTTTTGGTAGCAGTTTGGATTGATCACGGCCCAGAATCCATCCCCTCTTCTGGTACTTCACTTGGGGTGAAATTGTGTATTTTTTGCCAATATTGATTATTTATATATATATATATATATATATATATATATATATATATATATATATATGTGTGTGTGTGTGTGTGTGTGTGTGTGTGTGTGTGTGTATATGTTTACATGTATATATTGTCACATTTAATTGTGTGTTGGTTTTAGTGGACTGAGTTCCACATTGCTTAGCTTGTGTTATAGGTAGGAATATTAAGGTTTTCCTTGTTTACATCTCCTACTTCTTTCTACCTTATTATTATTATTAGGTTATTGGTGATTTTGGCTAGCCATATTTTGGATCCAACTTGTTATATATTAAGTATGTTTTCTCTCTTGGAATTTTCTCTTGATTAGGGTTTGGTGTAGTAGCTTTAGGTTATTTTGTTAGATCCAGAGAACCAGGTATTTGTTTTCTCTTGTTGATAAATTTAAACCAACGTAATTTAAAGATTAATAATCATGTATTTAATCTCACAAGGTTGATTTAAGTGACTTTCTAGTTTATAATAAATATTAAGTGTTCTTGAGTTTGTTTCAGTCCTTCCTTGTCACTGAGGTACATGTACTGACTGCAATCCTTGAGAATATAAAGACCTAAAAAGAACCTGTACTGCAACCTGGGAGGTTGTAACAGGTGGTCCGCAGGCCCACATTAAACCTATTATCCCCTTCAACGTCTCTCCAAACTTACAGTGCGTTACCTTGAGATAAAGGCCTGAGCTAGCGTAAGCCCGGTTTGATGTAAACATAACCACCAACCTCCTTTTTTTTACGCTATCTGAAAATGAATATATGGCATTTTGAAAAATAAAGGTATTCTTTACTCCTTACGTCCTAAATATTTGTTCGTTGGCTTCGTTTCTCCTGTCAATGCGGTTGGCAGAACTTGTGAACTCAGCACTATTTTCAAGATAAGACTATTGTATATTTCATATTACTATTCAGTAACAAAAACAAAAACAAACTCCGAAACGGTATACAAAGAAGGCCTTGAATGTTTATTGTCATTTGTTTTTCTTAGGAAATGCCTCTGTCCTTTAAATACGTAAAGGGAGATTTTGGCAGTTAATTTTGTTTTTTTGTGTAAGAAAAATAATAAGGGCTATTTCCAAGGGAAAGAACCCACAAGATTGTTTTGTTCATATATCTTCTTTTGGGGATAATTGGCTCTCAGATGGAAAACGGAAGCAAGCATAAACTTCATGATTCATGTCTGGTTTTCATGAAGTTTTCTGATTGGTCTCGGTGGTCATCCATCAAAGTACTGACAGCCAGAGAATTTCTGGACTTCACTGATCTCTTTGCTGGCAGCATATTCCCAAACTGTAACCGAGTACTGACCCTTTCCTTAAAAAGCGGGGGACGTCATATCTTAAAAACAAACCATAGAATCGTCTTGAAGGTAAATTCATTATGTTTCCCACACCTGAATCACAATAGTAGATTCACAATAACCGTACATCTGATGTCTATCCCAGTCCCTTATGACGCTCCTAATTGGCTGTTGATAAGCCAATCACAGGCCTGGAAACTCTCAGTCACTCTCGAAAGTTCACATGGATAGGATCTATGTTCCATCTCTCCTGAGGGATACGTCTTTCAAAAGTACTCCTCAGGAGAGTTGGAACAGAGATCCTACCCATGTGAACACTCTCGAGAGACTGAGCGTTTCCAGCCCTGTGATTGGCTCATCAACAGCAATCAGGAGTGTCGTAAGGGACTGGCCTAGACATTAAATGCATGGTTGATGTGAGTCTACTATAGTAGGTAGTCTCAATCCA
>NC_087205.1:13261460-13273960 GCF_015104395.2 Macrobrachium nipponense | reverse complement strand
TTGATGCTGGACACTAATGTGTTTAATTTCGAGAGGAATTCATTGAAATTGCCCCACCTATTATCCCAAAATGTTATGGAGGATATCATCCACGTATCTCATCCACAGCATGTTTTGGGTTTTATTGCATTTATTACTGTAGTTTCAAAGTATTCCATGTACAGATTGGCTAGAACAGGACTTAAAGGACTACCCATACTACACCCGAATTTTTTGCTTGTAGAATGATTCCCCGAATGAACCAAATACGTTATTATATGCACATAATTCAACTAGCTTTATTATTTTGTCAAGCGCCAATGGGAAATGATCTGAATAGGGGGATGAATAATTTTTTCCCTTAAAAACTGAAGAACGTCCTGTACTGGTACTTTTAGTGAACAAGGAATCTACATCAAGGCTTAAAAGTTTTATGTTGTGAAGTGGTATATGTGCTTCTCCTGAATTTGTGACAAAAATCTTCCGAATGTTTAATGTGACTGGGAGAAAAAGTGCCTAAAAAGGGGGAAAGGAGGCCAGCTAACCATTTAGAAATTTTGTAATTGAAAGCACCAGCACATGAAACGATGGGTCTGAATGGAAGATTGTCTTTGTGAGTTTTGGGAAGGCCATAAAAATAGGGTAATTTAGGATTAATTACTTAAATTTCTCTAATAGTTCAATACTCTTTTTGTCTTTGCCAATTAATCTTACTTTCCGAAAAATTCTGTGGGAACGTTTTGGAGGGGATTTTTCGTCAGTTTTTCGTATGTGTTTGTGTCGCTAAGGAGCTGGTTTGATTTTGTCAAGGTAGAAGTCTTTGTCCATTATTACGATTTTGCCGTCTTTGTCGGATCTACTTATTATAACATCTAACTTTTTTAGCGAGTGGATGGCTATCATGAATCTGCGGGGAACAGGATATTTCTTATGTAAGTCAGTTAAAGCATTTAGTAACACTCCTTTTAACATATCTCTTCACGGTTGTAGTTTTTGTCAGATATGAATTTAATCATAAAAGCCACTATGAAGTCTAGGTTGTTTTTGCGGTCTGGCATAAGGGCAAAGGATAAGCCTAAATTTAAAACTAAATGTTGATTACAGTAATGGGGGTGTTGGATAAGTGTAAATCAACATTTAGTTTTAAATTTAGGCTTATCCTTTGCCCTTATGCCAGACCGCAAAAACAACCTAGACTTCATAGTGGCTTTTGATAAATTCATATCTGACAAAAACTACAACCGTGAAGAGATATGTTTAAAAGGAGTGTTACTAAATGCTTTAACTGACTTACATAAGAAATATCCTGTTCCCCGCAGATTCATGATAGCCATCCACACGCTAAAAAAGTTAGATGTTATAATAAGTAGATCCGACAAAGACGGCAAAATCGTAATATGGACAAAGACTTCTACCTTGACAAAATCAACCAGCTCCTTAGCGACACAAACACATACGAAAAACTGACGAAAAATCCCCTCCAAAAACGTTCCCACAGAATTTTTTCGGAAAGTAAGATTAATTGGCAAAGACAAAAAAAAAGAGAGTTAAATTGAAACAACACTATTAGAGAAATTTAAAGTAATTAATCCTAAATTACCCTATTTTTATGGCCTTCCCAAAACTCACAAAGACAATCTTCCATTCAGACCCATCGTTTCATGTGCCGGTGCTTTCAATTACAAAATTTCCAAATGGTTAGCTGGCCTCCTTTCCCCTTTTTTAGGCGACTTTTTCTCCCAGTCACATTAAACATTCGGAAGATTTTTTGTCACAAATTCAGAGAAGCACTATACCACTTCACAACATAAAACTTTTAAGCCTTGATGTAGATTCCTTGTTCACTAAAGTACCAGTACAGGACGTTCTTCAGTTTTTGAAGGGTAAAATTATCCCCTTATTCAGATCATTTACCCATTGGCGCTTGACAAAATAATAAAGCTAGTTGAATTATGTGGCATCTAATAACGTATTTTCATTCGGGAATCATTCTACAAGCAAAAATTCGGGTGTAGTATGGGTAGTCCTTTAAGTCCTGTTCTAGCCAATCTGTACATGGAATACTTTGAACCTACAGTAATAATGCAAATAAAACCCAAAACATGCTGTGGATGAGATACGTGGATGATATCCTAACATTTTGGGATAATAGGTGGGGCAATTTCAATGAATTCCTCTCGAAATTAAACACATTAGTGCCCAGCATCAAATTTAAAGTTGAATGGGAAACAGACAACAAAATTCCTTTTTCTTGATGTTTTAATAATCAGAGATACGACAGAATACAAATTTACCATATACAGAAAACCAACGTTCTCACTTTCATACATTCACTACTTTAGCTATCATGACATTTCTATCAAAATAGGTGTAGCTAGTAACTTGTTTCTTAAGAGCCTTACGAATTTGTTCCCCAGAATTCCTGGAAAAAAGAATTTGAACTAATTCGCAAGCAACTTTCGTCTTTAAAATATCCTGACCATATAATTGAGAAAGCAATTCACAAAGCTAACGTAATTTTCTACCGACCCCCTAAAGACAAGACCAGAGATACACCCAACAATAAAATAATAATTCCCACCTGGACACGATTAAGAGAATACCAACCCCCTCGGAAAATCGAACCCTTTTGTATTTACTTACCCAAACACCTTAGCCAAATCCCTGATTAACGTCCAACAAAAGACATCTCAAAGGACTCTGGGGTATACGAAATCCCATGCCAGGACTGTGACCAATCTTACATCGGATTTACAGGTAAATCCCTTCCCCAGAGATTAATACAACACAAACGGTCAGTTAGGTATGGACAACAGAACTCGGCTATTTTCAACCATATAAATGAACATAACCATAGAATAAACTGAATTTGTCACGTGTAATTTATAGCAGCAACTGCCGGTACAAGAGTCAAATGATGGAATCGGCCATAATAAAAGAGAGGCAGGTAATGAACATCTCAAAAGGAGGATGGATTTCGGACACGATCGACAACGTCTTCATTCAACCACCCTTAAGAAGATTAGAGGAAGATTATCAGCGGGGGTGACTTAAAATGGCTTGTTTGTGGATGGACCTCTTGGTATAAATACCACCTTTTCTGTGAACTTTTCTCATTCATCTACCTGAAGAGGGAGACAGCAGTCTCTGAAATATAGTACTTTTTCTCTATTTGGTGTTTTTTATGGCTCCTTTTATTAGATATATATATATATATATATATATATATATATATATATATATATATATATATATATATATATATATATATATATATATATATATATATATATATATATATATATCTATACTATATCTATATCTATATATATATATATATATATATATATATATATATATATATATATATTATATATGTATATATATATATCTATATATCTATATATATATATATATATATATATATGCTATATTATATATATATATATATACATATATATATATATATATATATATATATTATATATATATATATATATATATATATATATATATATATATATATATATATATATCTATATATATATATATATATATATATATATATATATATATATATATATATGTATATATATATAGATATAGATATCTATAGATATATATATATATATTTATATATATATATATATATATATATATAGTATATATATATATATATCTCTATATATCATCTATATATATGATATATATATATATATATATATATATATATATATATATATATATATCATATCTATATCTATATATATATATATATATATATATATATATATATATATATATATATATATATATATATATCATAATATATATATGTGTTTTTTTATATTTACTATATATATTATATATATATATCTTATATAATAATATATATATATATATATATATATAATTATATATGTACATATATCATCATATATATATATATAATATATATATAAATACATATATATATACATATTAAATATATATATAATATATAATCATATATATAATAACTATATATCTCTATATTAGATATATAATATATATATATATATATATATATATATATATATATCATATATATATACTATATTTATATATAATATATATATATATATATATTAATATAAATCTATATAGTATAAACAATAAATATATCTATGAATATATACTTATATATATATGTACACTTTATTTGTTCCATATGGAGCTTTCATCTATGATGCTAATGAATAATTATAATTGCTCAATCGAATATTACTGAAAAATTGTGTGTGTGCGTATTGTTTGGTCTAAATATTAGGTCTTCAGCTCTTGCACATTTTTCAAGCTTAAATTAACTAACTTACTAAATAACTTAACTCGATATATACCTTACTCTATCGTGCTCTGTCTCTTACTTACCTCTACCTGGTCTCTCTTCCACAACGAAATTGCTTTTTTTCTTTCAGTACTTCTCTTATAATTGCTTTCCTTCTAAGATCTTTTATAGAATTTTAAATAAACTACTTAATAAAAGGGTTTCTGAACAGCCTATTTGTTTTAAGGTCCCCAACCTCCATCTTTACGCCAGTTACCCGTATCTGTTACATGACAATTTTCGAAAAGAGTTTACGAAGATTGTGCACAGACATTTTGGAGCCGTAAATTTAAAGCTTATACCTAAGAATTCCAAGACCATTGGCTTGCTCTTCAAGTTTAAATATCGGCTCTGCCCTTTGATGATGTCGGGTGTTGTTTATGAATACACTTGTCCCAGGTGTAATCTGGGAAAATATGTGGTATATACCCGGCGTCTTCTCAGGGTCAGGGCCGATTCCCATCGTGGCGTTAGTTACAGAACTGGGTGTAAATTATCTAACCCTGAAACATCTTATATAAGGAAGCACACTATTAAATGTAAAGCTACAGTCAAATACGAAGATTTTAAGATTATTGGCCGAACAAGGGAACCCAACGAACTGTTGATTTTGGAATCTCTGAACATCAAAACCTAATTATTCTGTCATTCCTTGTGCCTCTTCACGTTATTTACTTTTAGTATATATTTATCTTTGAGGCTGAAAGGTTGGTTAAGTGCTGAGCTGTTTTTGGCTGTGGTTTTGGTACTTCTGGTCTGTTTTAATCAAGTGTGCATGTAATTTAGGTGTGAGAGTTGTAATTTTACCATTAAACTGTTTTAACTTTTCAACTATTGGATCTTGTAACGAACTCTTATTTTATGTTAACATATTATACTTTATTTCGTAGAAAAATCCCTGAAGTTGTGGTGATGTTGTCACGAAACCTGGGATTCAAGCATAATGTGAATCTCTTCTTGCTCCTGCCCTTGATCTTCTATATCGTGTGAACAAACGCCCTGTACGTCTGACTGTGTTGTGTGTTTATATATATATATATATATATATATATATATATATATATATATATATATATATATATATATATATATATATATATATATATATATATATATATATATATATATATATATATATATATATATATATATATATATATATATATATATATATATATATATATATATATATATATATATATATATATATATATATATATATATATATATATATATATATATATATATATATATATATATATATGTGTGTGTGTGTGTGTGTGTATATATATCATATATATATATATATATATATATATATATATATATATATATATATATATATATATATATATATATGTATGTATGTATGTATGTATGTATGTATGTATGTAGGTAAATATATACATATAATATTAAAGGAAATTTCGGAAATACCATCTAATGAATTCACGAACTCGAAGTTCCTGTTAATTATTTATTGGCATTTCATATTGTTTTTATTTTAAATATTCATTTTATGATATACTGTCAAAAGTCAAAGTTCAAAGCCTTAAGCACAAATTAATTCGATGGTATGAAGGATAAAGGACCCCTAGATATTGTAGTTTTATGTCTTCTTTATTTTGTTAATTCGTTATTTGGACTAACAATTCCTTGGTTAAGGAGTCAAGTCCTTGAGAAAAAAATTATTAAGATTCAGTGATATGAAAAAATGTTGCGCTACATTTATCTCTCGTTCATTCCACACTACTTTGTTTTATTAAATCTTGGAAATTTTACATTCATCTTCTTCATTTCCCTGATTTCTATCGACTGCCCTGTCATGAATTATCAACTGCTTCAATTCCAAGTATATGGTAGACAAACTGTAGTTTTTTGTTATAAGTATTGCATCATTGTCACATACTAATTGAACTGTGCATATCATCTGAAAGCAAAGCTTCTTCGGACCCAAAGAATGAGAACTATTGAATTGCTGATTTAGGAGGGTGCAGAAATAAATCAAATTATGTGACATGAGAGTCACTGCTTTGGCGGCTAATTTCCGTTTCATTATGGGATCAAATGAGGCTTAGATACAAAATTTATTTGTTATTTATGTTGTATAACTCTGTCCTTCAACACAAACATATGTACTATGACTTCTTATTCGCCTCCCGTCAGACACTACATTTCCGCTCTTTTTGTTGTCTTAATAAATGAGTAAGTTTGCAGACTCAGCTTCTTAATCGTGACCTCGCTACAATATAGACTATAAGAATATAATACATATTAGGAATCTCGTTCACACGCCAGTGTCATTACAAGTTGGTGGTCTTTTAATCTAGATTTCCACAGGGCACCGATTCGGTTCCTTCATTTACGTTGGCGCAGTCCCAAGATGATCAAATATTAAAATTGAAGATCTTTTGGGAAATTCCTGGCTCTAAGAAGTTAGAAGGAGCTTAACAGAGCCGCGTTTTACATTAATAAACGGAAAATAACTCCTTATGTTTCTTTCGACACAGGTATTCTTTTTTGTTTATTCCATTCTCAATATAATAGTATATATATATATTATATATATATATATATAATTATATTATATATTATATATATATATATATATGTAGTTATTATACATAACTGTGGATTTGTCTCTCCTTATTACAGCTATTACTAAAACAAATGTTTTTATGTTCGAACTGTCTGACATTCTTAGCAGGAAGCTGAAGACATGAATTTTGTTTGCGCTTTGCTTCTATCATAAGAAACCTGAATGAGTGAGAAATGTGTTGATACTTAGAAGTGATTGAAAGGAAAGCTGAGGACAGACGAATCGATGATTTAATGCCAGTGGATTAGATATTAAAGGACATTTGTAGCTTGAATTGATATATAAATGGATCACGGTTCGATGTGATAATTATTCATATATATATATATATATATATATATATATATATATATATATATATATATATCTATATATATATAGATATATATATATATATATAATATATATATATATATATATATATATATATATATATATATCTATATATATATATATAGATATATATATATATATATATATATATATATATATATATATATATATATATATATATCTTATTATATATATATATATATATATATATATATATATATATATATATATATATATATATATATATATATATATATATATATATATATCTCTATATATATACTCTATATATATATATATATATATATATATATATATATATATATATATATATTTGAATATTTATCACATCACCGTGATTCATATAAATCATTCGAGCTACAAATGTCTTTAATATCTAATTCGCTCTACCTCGAATTGATATATTTTCATATTTGTACCGAGGGGGATTTTTAGTTGATAATAATTTCGTACCCCCGTTCAGCGTTTGACCCACGCAGGTAGAGCGAATTAGATATTAAAGGACATTTGTAGCTCGAATGATTTATATGAATCACGGTGATGTGATAAATATTCATAATAAGGCTGGGTGGGTCAAACGCTCGAATCGGCTAGCATGGTGGAGGGGGTCTCATATCGATTCTAATTACAAATACAACGAGATCGGCGTTGATTTGTAATGGTCAGAATCGATATAAACCTTTAGACTCTCTGATAGCCGTTTCGGTAGCGTCACTGTCTGATCCTGATTTCGTTCCCCGTCCAACTGGAAGGTGGTTCGATCCCACGGGAGTACGAAATTATTATCAACAAAAAATTCCCCCTCGGTACATATAAAAAATGAAAATTATAAATTCCGAGGTAGAGAGAATTAGATATTAAAGGACATTTGTAGCTCGAATGATATATATATATATATATATATATATATATATATATATATATATATATATATATATATATATATATATATATATATAATACACATGGCTCTGTTGATAAAAATTAATTTCTCGATATAATTGTGTTCGGATTCCACAATGAACTGTAGGTCCCGTTGCTAGATAACCAATTGGTTCCTAGCCACGTAAAAATATCTAATCCTTCGGGCCAGCCCTAGGAGAGCTGTAATCAGCTTAGTGGTCTGGTTATACTAAGAAATACTTAGCTTTATTGTTTACCCAAGACAGATTAAATGTATAAAACGGAAATTATATGTATGAAACCCATAAAGCAAAATAAGAAAAGAGTTAATGACGTAGAACATCTGAATATCTAGATCCTACTTTCTGTTTTGAGTATATACCGTGAAATATTTCCCAAACAATGGGAAAATATCAAGAACAAAGGGAAAGTAGAACATGCAGAGTCAGACGAAACAGACAAGGGATGAAATATGTGGTCAATGAAAAAGGCGTTTCATCTGAAGGGGAGGAAACAATGAATGTGGGAAAGGAAAAGAAAAATCGAAAGTGATCACAGTCGTCAGGAGGGAGACTGACAACATAAATACGCGAAGAAAACAATATGGACGATGTCTGCTCGAAGGTCTTTACTTTACGGGACACATATGTCCTCTTTTTAGCTTACTCGGGGGGTAAGCCTACAAACTACTTTGTTATTATTGTTGTTATATTTTTTTGTTGGGGGGAGGGGTGATGGGTGGGAAGGAAGGTATAAAAAAGTCTAAAAATGGTGTTTCGCATTCAGTTAAAGATACAGGAATTTTAGGATAGGATATTTATGATCTTATTTATTAGAATGGAAACGTTAATAATAATAATAATAATAATAATAATAATAATAATAATAATAATAATAATAATAATAATAATAATAATAATAATAATAATGTGTGTTAAACAGTGCAAAAATAATTATTTCTAATAAAATATAGCATAGTTTTCCAATTTTAGTTACTTAAACAACGGGATATTTGGTCATAGATTTTACCACATTTTAACTTTTTTGATGTAGTGAATTTAGAGACTATAATTATGTTCAGTTATTTTGTGTTTCCACTTATAAATGCTAATATATGAATGTGTTTAATTTGTGTCCTTTTTATTTCAGCATTGATGTTAGTATGAGTAGTACTAAGTATGAGTATTAATAATGAAAACCGCTTCACGTTAAGTTAGGAATATAACCTTTGCAACTTATGCGTCAAGGGAAAATCTTGCACGCATTCCGAGTAACCTGGAGGTCGAATCACGCCTTGGTTCAATGCACTTTACATGTTAAATAAAGAATATGTATATGATAACGTTTCTTGAGCACATTATATCTCTTGCAATAGGGCAAACCTCTGGATTGCGTAGTTCATTCTGATTGCGCTTTGCACGAAGGAAAAGAATATGTAATCTTCAGCCACTGAGGTCCTTTTCGAATAATGAATGACGACAATGAATATGAACCGAGGGGTGACGGAAACTCTCATGGTGGTGAAGAGGGGAAAATCTTTATCGCCACCAGTGCGTTGAAAAATAATTTATTGGCTGAAATCATTTATTGGCCAAAATTGCTAAAACTTCTTCAAAGCAATTGGCGAAGGAGCCAGTGATGACTTCGAGAGAATGAATGAAAACATTATAGAGGAAGATATTGGAACAGAGAGGAAAATGGACAACGCGATTGGAATACAAGCACGCGAAGCATTTATGAAAAGTTTATTACGATTAGATTGCTGGGGCTGATCTATAAAGATTACGGGGAAAATGTTATGGAGAATATGAGGAAACCTGCAAGTGAGGGATTATGTACCTGAAATTCCAGAGAAGCTACGGCAGTGTCGATCTCTATAAAGGTGAAACTACAAAATAAGCTCATTTGGCGGTGGAAAGATTCAGGGCAATTTCAGAAACCTAAGATCTAGAAAAAGGTCTGTCAGTATACCTGATGGACTTGAGGTTAATTTAAAAAATATTAATATATAATATATCAATATATAAACTATATATCATATATAGGCTCTTATATAATATATATATATATATTATACGAGATTATATATAAATTATTTATATCTATATATATTTAATAATATATTAATACATATATATATATATATATATAATATATATATATAATGATATATAATATTATAAATATTATATATATATTATATAATATCTATTATATATATATATATTAATATTAGATATATATACGATATTATATATATACTCTAATTAATAATATATAAATCTATATGCTTCTATAATATATATATTATATATTATATAGTATATATAAATAAATATATTATAATATATTATATATGATATATTATATTTATATGTATAGATATAATATATACTATATATATATATATATATATTTATAAAATTAAAATTTATTTATAATCTAATTAATATTCTATATTTATATATTATCATCCTATATTTCGATATTTTTCACTTAATATATATTATATAAATAGTAAATATATATATATAAACTATATATATTATATATATAAATCTAATAATCTAAAAAAGGAGCCCAAAAATAAAACGTATACATATATATATATGTATATTTATATATATATTATATATATATATATATAGATATATATATATATATCTATATACTATATATATTATAATAAGTATAACATATATATATTATTATATATAATATATATATAAATATAGTATATTATATATTATCTATATAATATACAATATTATATATTATATAAAGTTATATATATATATATTATACAATATATAATATCTTATATATAATATAATATATATATTATATCTATATATATATATATATACCCATATATAGATATATATAATATATATATATATTTACTATATCTATATATATATATATATATATATATAGATATAGATATTATAATATATACACATATAATATGATGCATATATATATACTATATATATACTATATATATAAATATATAATATATATAAGGAGATATATATATTATAATATATATTATATATATAATACTATATAAAGATATAAATTCTATATATGATATAGTAATAATATATGATATCTATATATATATATATTATATATATATATATATAATATATATATAGATAAAATATATATTATTATCTATATATATATATATATATATAATTAATATATATCTATATATATAATATATATATATTATTATAAGATCTATATAATAACATTACTTATATATATATTTATATATAATATATATATCATATATATATAATATACAATAATATATATATAAATATATATATAATACATAGTACTATATATTACTATTATATTATATATAATAATCTATATAAAATATGATAATACTTTTTTTTAAATATATATATATTACGATATATATATAATATAAATAATGATATATATTATATATTTTAATATATCTATATATATATATATATAATTATATATAACATATTATATATAACATATACTATATCTATATATATATATATATATAATATATATGATATCTAAATATAATATATAATTATACTAAATTATATCTAAGATCTATACATATCTATATCTATCTAGATATATATAATATGATTATTATATATATATATATATAATATAATATATTAATATATATATATATATATTATCTATATATATAATTAAATATATTAAATTATATAATATATATATAATATATAATATATAATATATATATATATATATTATATTCTATATATATATATATCTATAATATATAAATAAAATATAAATATATATATAAATATATGATTATATCTATATATATATTTTTATTAATATATATATATATATATTATATATTATATATTATAATGCATTAAAATAAATATATATATATATATATTATATTATATATATAATAATATATAAATATATATATATTATATATATATTATACATATATAATAATGATATAATATTATTATATATATAAATAAATGATACATATATATTATATATATATATTATATATATATATATATCTATATATATAATATATATATAATAATATAGATAAATATATATCTATATATCTATACTATAATATATAATATATATTATTTATATATATTATTAATATATAACTATAATATTAATGTATGTATATATTATATAATATATATATAATTCAATTTTAATAGATATATATATATATATATATATAATATATATAAGATATATCTAAAAAAATAAAAGGAGCCC
>NC_087205.1:13243960-13258960 GCF_015104395.2 Macrobrachium nipponense | reverse complement strand
TTAGTGTTAGATAGCAGAAATAATTTCTTG
The DNA here is from genome assembly GCF_015104395.2 of Macrobrachium nipponense. NCBI lineage: Eukaryota > Metazoa > Arthropoda > Malacostraca > Decapoda > Palaemonidae > Macrobrachium > Macrobrachium nipponense. The sequence continues at coordinate 13,258,930 of NC_087205.1, read as the reverse complement.
TTAAATAACTAAATAAAAATAGTTTTGCTGTTTCCTTGGTTAAGTTAAGACCACTAACATGTAGAATTAGACTCAAAACCAGTTGAGTTAAATTTATCTGCGTTGGTTATGTAGTTATAGTAACAAGACTATCTGCTTCCATTGTGAAAAAACTGCACCGCTCTTCTCTCTCTCTCTCTCTCTCTCTTCTCTCTAACAACGACGTCCACAAAACACAACACCAAACCAAATTCTTACGGGCTTTGTAGTTTCCTCTAATATATATATATATATACTATTATATGATTGTAGTTTATATAATGCTATATAATATATATTTATATATATATAATTATATACTATATATTATATATATATATTTAAAAAATATATATATATATATTATAATATATTATTATAGGAAAACTACAAAGCCCGCTAAGAATTTGGTGGTGTGTCGTTTTTGGGAAGGGCGTGTATAGAGAGAGAGAGAGGAGGAGGAGAGAGAGATGAGGAGAGAGAGATAGGAGAGAGAGAGGAAGGAAGAGGAGGGATGAGAGAGAGAGAGAGAGTGTATTTTTCAGATGACAGATAGTCTTTACTATAACTACATAACAACGCAGATAAATTAACTCAACTGGTTTTGAGTCTAATTCTACATGTTAGGTCTTAACTTAACAAAGAATAGCAAATATTTTTATTTAGTATTTAACAAGAATTATTTCTGCTATCTGACACTAAATCTACGCACGCAGACACACACACACACACACACACACACACACACACACAGATAAATTTGTTGTATTTCTTTTCTTTGTGGTATCAGGTAAGTTATTTTTTCATTACTGGAAATAACATCCGATGTGGGTTCAAAGCTACCGTTCTGTCCCACTTCGTACCGTTGCCAAAGGAGAAAAAATGTTATACGATATCTTTCAGCTATGTTTTATATTTAAAGCAAACTTTATTGCCCAAATTAAAAAAGTAATATTCAAACTTTCTAATTTATTCATAATTTTTATTTTATTGTTTTCTTTTCTCACTAAATCAAAATAAATGGAATGTTTTCGTTATGCCATGAACTCATGTTTACGTTCATTATTGGTTTGTTTATGTTGTTTTATGCCTATTTCTCCAATAAGGTTCATGAATAATAAGGAATATTTCCTATAGAAAAACCTTACTAAGCAAATGTCTTACCTTTAAAAATCTTCAAATACCTAGTGATCATTTAACGCAAGATCATCTCCCAATTCACACAGATTGACACTGAAGGTTTTTAGATATAGGTTGATTTGCGTTAAACGGAAAACTTAAATGGACATGTTTTCTGAAGCTTAAGCAACACGAGAAAGATATAAACATGAATAGAAACAATTAATGCAAAGGTCTCGTCACCTCTTGTAGGATATATAAAGTTGATTAGAAACAAGTCATGCAAAGAATTCCTCACCTCTCGAAGGAATAATTACTATGGTAATAAAACCTAAAAAGTCATCTTCTTGAAGATTATTCACGTCATCACCTCAGATTATCCGACTCCGCGGCCAGACACCAAATAATTTCACCCCCACTTTCTTGAGCATCTTATAAATGAATTCTGATTTGGCGTAAGACTTCATCTTTACCCTTTTTTTTTCCTGTGTTTTTGGGCCGTTCAACTTTGTTTACATTCCTTTTCTGATAACTTGTGATGTCCTGCTTCTTTCGTCTTTTCATCAAATGCCCAAACTATCTCTCAAACATTCACCTTCTGAAAACCACTTCACTCAGCAATTTAGTGTTTTGTAATGTGCGACACATCGCACATTTCAGCAGTGAGTTAATAGTCTCTTATTTCTTCTGCGTAGAGCGGAGAATTACTGAAAAACCAAATGACTTTAACCTCCTGGTGTTGTCCCTCTAAAGGGGAAAGACGTGCTTAGTAAGAGCAAAAAATTATTGCTTTAGGAAGCATTCACTTTTGTTTAGTAATAACGGCCACGTTTATGATTTTGCTGAAAATATCCATGACTGAAGAGGAGAAAATAGTAATTCACTCGAGAAGACAAAGTGAAGGAAACAGAAATGTGGATTTTAGATGCACAGGTAAACGGATTATCCTAATAAAGGGTTCATGCCAAGATATCATTGACTTCAGTAATGAAAAATAAGGGAGAATGAACCTAATGAAGTCTAACTTTAAATGAATTAGGAAGATGGGTTTCAGACCTCAACAATAGCAAATAGTAAATGTTTGGATGAGAACCTAAAACTGCGTTTACATGAAATAGAAATGTAGCCACGTATTAGAAATTTGCCAAAACAGGGCCTAATCGTGAGTAAAATATTCTCAGGAGACAAATAACAAAATATCAGACAGACCATAAAGAACTGACCCATTTATCCTACCGTTTAAAATCGTTTCCCGCCCCCCCCCAAAAAAAGAAAAAAAAAAAAAAATTATTCGATACTACAATTAATCAATGCAATCATTAGCACGTTGCATAAATAACTGTTTATATTACTATTTTGTTGATCCTGCGATATCTGCTTTTCAAGCAGAAATATTCTTATATTTGATGCGCCATTAAGCTAATTTTTCCTAAAATCATGTTCGTCCAGTAAGCGTTGCAGTAATGAGTCCAGAGCCGAATTATGTGTCGATGTGTTGCTGTAATTTGCTTAATGAGGATCACAGCCAGACGAGTCTTCCATTCTTATGAAATATGCAGGGAAGCTCCACTGAATGCATTAGTGACTTAATGAGCTATGTTGTCCTGGTCTAACTTGAAATTCGTTGTTCTGTATATTCGTATATAATTCATGATCGCTGTTCTCACACTACTACCGGTGCTACAATTGATATTCCTACCTTTAGACGTCGTTATATTCCGCTCTTCATATATGCCCTTTTTTGTTGTGAATTTATTTGTTCTTTAAGTTGAAAGTAGAACATTGATTCATGAAGCTTTCCCGTCTTGATAAACAAAATTACGACAGTGTATTGCGCAAGCGATTAAGACCGACACTAACAGTTTCTCTGAAGGATGCAACAACTTTAGACCGGCAATCGCTGTTGTTTTTTGTGCCCATATCCTTAAAAATAAGTTGCAAAGACCTGACTTCATTTCATTACAGAAAATAGTTCCAAGGTTGAGAGACATTTCGTAAACAAATGATCTCAGAATGAATGAAAGTATTTTTTTCCGAGTACTCATACAATTATTTCAAGATATTACAACTAAGATCTCTTGCCGTGTGTCGACAATAAATCAGTATAATTATGCACAAGTTGGCTATATGCCGGCAACGACCATCAAAGAGGAAAAGCAATTGCAGCTTCATCCATATATCGTCAATACAAGATGGATTGATGCCCTAAACTAACGGACTATGTTCTCTCTTTTTTAACGGGAAAGGGTCGTTTTGGAGCCCTGTTTATTTGAGAGGAGCTTTTCTTGATTGGAAGAGCGATTATCACCTGAGACACTTGAATCTCTTAATGAATTCTATTCGTTCAGGATTTTACCTTTATTTATCTATTTATTTTTTTGTTAACCGCCTTTTCCTTTCTAAAGTTTTTTTACAATCTTTTATAAGCTCATGACGTGAATCAACATACTTCCTATATATATATATATATATATATATATATAATATATATATATATATATATATATATATATATATAGATATATATATATATATATATATATATATATATATATATATATATATATATATATTATATATATATATATGTATATATTTATATATATATATATATATATTTATATATATATATATATATATATATATATATATATAAATATGCATGTATACATATATATATATATATATATATATATATATATATATATATACATATATATATATTATATGTGTGTGTGTGTGTATTGTATGTGTGAGTGCTTACACGAATATATATTTACGTGTGTCTATTCCAGCTTGAGAGAGAGAGAGAGAGAGAGAGAGAGAGAGAGAGAGAGAGAGAGAGAGAGAAAAAGGAGTGGGAGATAATGAGAAGGTTAATATCCATGAAAATAGGGCACAAATTGCTAGTAATTAATGACTTCATTTTGGAAAGCTGTACGTAATATGGCTCCATTTCTGGCATAATAGCAATTGCAGGTAGTCTAATGAGTTCATCAAGTCTTGCTGTGACATTTGAGGGGAGAAGAATAATCAGCAGGGACGTCGAATGATAAAGGAACAACCACTCAGCCCATAACTGGCGTGGTTGGTATGTTGTTGGCCTGCCACCCGGTATCTGCGAGTTCGATTCTCGGGCATTCCTCTCAGGGGTTAGAGATGTGTATTTCTGGTGATAGAAGTTCACTCCCGACGTGGTTCGGAAGTCACGTAAAGCCGTTGGTCCCGTTGCTGAATAACCACTGGTTCCATACAACGTTAAAACACCAAACAAACAAACAAATAACCACTCCACGAACAAATCTTTCGTTCTTGAAGATTTGTAATAAAACTTAATTTTTATTATGCATAGTAAAATGTCTATTAATCTACATTACAAAAAAAAAAAAAAAAAATAATATATTATATATATAATATATATATATATATCTTATATATATATATATATATAACGACGCATATAACACAGATGCATTTTGCAAACAGTTTTCAACCCTCCCTCATCTCAGCTTATCAACGTTTGTCCCTCAATTCATCAGGCAATTACTTTTCTGTATAATGCAATTCCAATAATGTAATTGTTAAAAAGTGTGACCATCGAATATAGAGACAAGAAAGAACACCTCTTCTAAACATCTTAATATTATCTCGCTGCTTTTAGGAAGTGCCGATGTGTCAAGACTTTGGCATGAACGACTTTGCCGAGGTAAAAAAAAAAAAAAAAAAAAAAAACGAGTATCTTCTGCGCAATTGAGATTTCTGTACAGCCGGTGGTCTCGGTACAATGCTGTATGAGCCGGTGTTGGCCTATCCTATATCGTTGCCAGAAGAACGATCATAGCTAAATGTAATCATAAATAATACTAAAAAAAAAAACTACTTGAGCTAGAGGGCTGTAATTTGGTTTGCTTGATTATATGAGGCGGGATGATCAACATATCAATTTGAAGCCCTCTAGCCTCAGTAAGTTTTAAGATTCAAGGGCGGACAGTTAATTGCTGACAGACAGGCAAAGATAGCATAATGGTTTTATTTTACAAAATGAGTCATGTATTTGAATTGCTTCCATTATTTCATGTAAGGACGCTTTGTTATCTAGTTTTATAAAAACATATTGGTATTCAAAATATTCCGGAAATGTGAACCTTTCAATTCTAAAAAGAAAAAAAGCTTTTTGTTAAGGACGATTTGTTTACCAAGAGTAAGGCAGTGAATTAAAGAATGAAAGAAAACTAAGTATAGAGGAACCAGTTCTAATGTAATTATATAAAGAATATGACAATAACGAAAAACATTTCTCCGCGACTGCCATAGAAAAAATAACATAGCAGCTGGGAATAAACAAGGCGAGATTCGACCACGAGCTCAATTGTGCACATGTTAAAATCTAAGGCCAAATAGAGCGTTGTTTCACCAACGAAAATTAAAATAAATACGCTATATTTTATCAGACATAATTTTTCTGTGCTGTTTAACATACAGGTTATTTGATTTTGCATTTTCATTTTAATAAGTAAATCATAATACGATATTCTGAAAGTCATGTATCTTGAATTCAACGCGAAATAACTTTTTCAGACGTTTTCAGACTTTTCAGTAGGGCTTTCATAACCCACCCAACAATGACAACAACAGCAAGAACAAAAAAATAACATCAACAAAAATGTTTGTAGGTTTACTCCCCGAGCAAGAAAAATTTAAAGGACTGCTTTGGCCGTTGCAACGAAGTCCGATGTGGAAATCGGCTGCCTGCACATCGCTGTCACCCATGTCATGATTGGGTTGGAGGAACAGTTGTGTCGTTGTTGTTCGGTATTTTCACTCCCCAGGGATGTGACAAGGGTTCTGGAAGTTGTGAATAATAGATCGGCACTGGAAAGGTCAAAAGGACTTGACAAGCTTCCGATGCCCTAACATTTAGAAAGAGAGCTCAGAAATACGAATCTTTTCACCTTCGGTAATCATGCCGAATTAACATGTGGGATAAATCTTTAAATGTTTCTGTTATTGGATGGTTCCTTTAGGAAGTAATGTACGTATTAAACTCAATATTCTTACGGATAGCAGACTCAAATCGGCTTCACTGAATACCACCTATTTTTTTCCTATAATTTTTTTTTTTTTTTTTTTTATTAGAGGCCTTATTTCCAATATATTCCCCTCTTGGCATGATTTACCTCTTGATTCTCATGCACTGAAATGTCTCAAGAATAACTTCTTGTTGCAATTAAATATCATATGAAGACAATAATATTAAAAACTCCAGATTTTCTTTATCATCAGCACTAGCAGTGAAGGAGATATTTTCCTCTATTGCCCATTTGATAGAAAAGACTTCAAAGAACAACTAAAAGCAATATTCCTGCCTTGCTCATAAGTTTATACACAAGCACAAAATAAGCTACACGTGAATAGCCTACAAAAGCCTTCCAGTAAATGAAAACATCATTTTTTGGCTTGGTTTATTATTTCTTGATCTATTTAATGGCCGGGATAGCGTACCGAAGAAATAAACTATATACATTCTAAATAACTATTTTCATCAATAACAAAGTGATTTTATATGTATTCAGTGACCTTGAGTCTAATGAAACGTTTCGTTATATTAATATTTTCGTGAGATCAAATACCATGATGGCATACTCAATGGCTTTTAAAATAAAAAGGAAAAATATAAAATTTCTGTCAGATTACAGCCCTCTTCGTGGATATTTACAGCAGGAAAATGATATAGAACTACCATAGCCCTTATTATCAAAATAAAGGCTCATGTGAAGTTTCAAATCCGCAGCAGGTTTCATATACAATGTATACAAGGTGATAAAAAGAAATACATATTGATTAATTGAATGAAAAAGATATAGACAATTGTTTAGCTATCCGAGCCTCGATTTTAGTTTTTTGCGTATACCTAAAAAGTTAGTACAAAGTAGTTATTGAAAAATTTTATTTCGCGTAAATCTGATACGCAAGGCGTAGAAATTTTATTTTTGGCCTGGACAGGATTTTCAGAACACGAATTTAAATAAAGAAAACTCATCTCTTTGAATTTTGTTATGTTGGGACTCACAGTTTGCAAATAATGAGATATATGATTTATATTTTGGCCAACAAATTTCTTGAGAGACGTAACGAATCTTTTGATAAAGAAGCTACGGAGGTGATAGTTGGCTGTAATATTTTCTATCCATGGCTAATTTTGGTGTTAAATTATATATAAGTTTATATATATATATATATATATATATATATATAATTTATATTATATTATATATATATATATTAAATATGTATATATATATAATATATTATATATATATATATAATTATATATATTATTATATTATATTATATATATTATAATTTAATATTATGAAGAGAGTGAGCGAGGACAGACAGAACAGACAGCACCAGCAGACCACAACAGACACACAGACAGACAGGTAAGTGTATTATGTATACTTATTATTATAGTGAAAGGTAGAACAGATGTTTTTGGAAATCTCAATCTCAGTAGGAAAAAGAAGAGCGTAGGTTAAGAGACAACCCACATTTTTATTGGCGACGCGTTTCCCGTTGTTTCTTCAATAACAACATTTTTCAAGCCTAAAAGAGACATTACAGTATTTTCTAAATGGTAGTTTACAAAGAATATGTAATTATTGGCTGACAAACCCTGAGTAAAAAGTAGCAAACAATAATATTCTTAACTTTTTAGAAATATAAGCATTAACAAAAACTACCGCAACAAAATAAGTCAGCTCTTAAATTTTAGCATTTTTAGAGAGTCTACTTTTTTAACCGGTCTTGGAATGAATTTTCCAAAAGGTGTAACATTCTTTAACTTCAAAAAAATTAAAATAACTTAAAATTAAACTTTAATACATAGAGCAAATATTCCTCTCTGGCAGCTCTTTGGCAGGCATTTGACTCAGCAAATAAAGTTTCTGTTAAACTATTTCAAAAATTAATGGCTCTCCCAACATCCCAACAAATAATATATGAAAGAAATCCAAAAAAAGTTCCTAAATAATTTCTCTTAGTAATAAATAGCCAAAATAAATATACCAAGTGTTGATAAACTAACTATGTATTTTCAAAATTTTCCATTTATAAGTGATCCTTTGTTCTAAATACGTTACAAGAGAACTAAAGAAATATGGTTTAATGTATAGTTTTCCCCATATTAACCCAAAGGTTAATATTTTACCAACAACCATACTATCCAAGCCGTTGTTTTAAACCAATAAAAGGGGATTAAACTACCTTCAGACCTTTCTGTCCTGGCATCAACCCTATATTTACCAAGTGTGACGGCCCTGTAGCGCCATCCTATATTGGCCAGTCAAAACCGGTCGGTTCCGGACAAAGATGCTTCCGAACATTATGGCATTTCCTCCTCGTACTGGTTGCTTATGCTGGCCAATGCCAAACCAGATCACCGATTTTACAGCACGTAGAGGAATGTAATACAGGGTAGAAAGATTGGAAAATTTTTAGTGTGCTTGGTACTTTTAGAGAAAGAGTCGTTATTGAGAATCTCTGAGTCAAATAAAATTTCTTTTTAAAAGGAAAACCATGATCTTAACCTTGACAATTCATCTTATCCCTTTGGCCTTTTTAATATAAAATCATTTCAAAGTTCATTCATTTGTAGTGTAAACTTTCTATCTCCTGTCTCCCCACCCATTCCTGTTTTTAAGTATACGGTTGTTAATTTATTTTAAAGAATCTTTATAATTTAATTTTTTATTTTTTTTAGTATGCTGGTGCAAATTTATTTTTAAAGATTTTAACCCGTTATCTTATTTGTTTGCTACTTTTACTACTTCAGCTTTGGTCAGCCAAATAATTACATATTCTTGTAAACTAACCATTAAAATACTGTAAATAAGTTCTCTTTTAGGCTTTGAAAATGTTGTTATGAAGAAAACAACGAAACGCGTCGCAAAAAAAATAAAAAAGTGATGTCTCTTAACTTACGCTCTTCTTTTCCCTACTGAGATTATATAAATATAATATATTATATATAATAATTATATTATATATATATATATATATTATATATATATATATATAATATCTATAATTTTATATATATATATATTATATATTATATATATATATAATTATAATATATATAATAATATATATATATATTATATGTATTTAAATATAATAATATTTATTATTATATATATATTATATATATATTATTCTATATATATATTATAATATATAAATAATATATATATATTAATATAAATTAATATATTATATATTTATATATATATTATATATATATATATATTATTAATATATAATATAATTATATATATATATATATATAATATATATATATATATTTATATATATATTATATATATATAAATTATATATTATTAATATATATAGTATATATTATATTATATTATAATATATATAAATATGTATAATAATTTATGTAATATATAATATATATATAATATTATATATATATATAATATTATATTATTATAATATATAGTATATATATATAATATAATATATATTATATATATATATATATATATTAATATAATATATATATATATATATGTAATATATATATAATATACACATGAGACTGTGAGCGTCTGTGTGTGTAACTTCTTCAGAGTGCAAAGGTCATAAGGGGATGTTTGGAAAAAGTTACTGTATCATAAACAGATAAAGATGTCAAACTCAGCCTGAAAAACACGTGCAATTGATAAAAGCTTAAATCAATGGATACGGTCATGAATGATAGTTATACGAAACAGTAATTGAAACTATTAAAAATATAAATATCTAGAATCCTTTCTCATAGCTTAGAGTTATCGTTATTCGTGAGTAACGAAGCAAATTAACTATTAGGTTGTAACCTTTGTTTCTCTGTATCGAGTAGATCAAAAAATTACGGCTTCCGTTGGTCTCAGAAAAGAAAATTCATCAGCTATTTAGAATAATTCTTCCTACCATTGGATCAACTCCTCCCCTAACCCTTCTCTTGTGTCTTGTATCTGTATCCAGATCCAATGGCACTTCCAAGAACAACAATTGCAGTCTTCAATAAATTAACAAGCACTGTATATATGATTCCCGTTGTCCAGGAGAAAAGCGGTGCATTATTCACAATGTCCTTTATGAATGATAGAAACTGTACGTAAGAGGTGAGTGTATTGTTGTAAGATCTCCTTGAAGTTTGTCTAAACGACAGACATCTCTTATGAAGAGGGGTCCGAAGAAAACAAAGGGCGAAAGGAAAAGAGAGAAGAAGGAAGGAGAGAGAGGAGAAGAGAGAGAGGAAGAGAGGAGAGAGAGAAGGAGAGGGAGCTTATGTTCAAAATCAAGTAATAACGGAAGTCCGCAATTTATGAAGTAAAATATATAAATATATAATAATATATATTACTATATATAATAATATATATCTATAATTATTTATATATATTATAATTTATTAATATACAAATTATAAATAAAATATAATATTAATATTAATTATTAATTATATTTATTAAATAATATATTATTATATAAATAAAAATAATAATTATAATTTATATATATATATATATTAATACTATTATATTATATTATCCATCCCTTTCAGTTACTGCATAAAATTACTTTCTTATAAGAGCTTGTTATCAAATTAAGAACCATAACCTTTCTCTTCGGAATGGAATGGGAAAAAGCATTAAAGAAAGAGTATAAAATCTTATATACGTAACTGAAGAGCTGTATTGAATATCAGATCAAAACCAACATCAAACATATGAGTCATGTCATAACGAGTTAAGTTATAAGGAAAAAATAGCAAGAAATACAAGCGTGTATTGGGAATATCCGAGATTCGTGAAAAATATATCGTCATATTACCACCCATCAAAAAAGAGCTAGAGGTTCAGTATTGGAAAAGATAAAAGCCATTACTCAAATCCTTATTCACTCCGACAACAGCAGCGATGTGTTACACGTGCCACTGGAAACAGCCAATATGGCCTCCGCTAAATTTATGACGTATGAAAATAGTGGCGATCAATACTTGGATATAGAATTCTTATTTCTCAAGGTCTTTTGAAGCTGTTTGTGAGGGCATTAGAAAATTTTCATTTTCTCTTGTATTTAGATCACAGCGTAGATTGTTATCTCGGTATGTCAACAATAAATTAGTTTTTTTTGTATATAGAATCTCCGAATATGATACTTCCTCTGTTCTTCTTGGGTTTAGGATTTGTTTGAAATCATAAGCTTATGAAAATTATTCTTTCTGTGACAGCTGGTATTTGGAATCTATTATCAACTTTCTTTGTAGCACTGTCAGGTGTATGATAGTAAGAGGCACTACCTCACTTTAAAAAAGAAATTATAAAAATTTCGTTAATAAGCATCTTTAAAACAGCCGGAAATATTCCTGTCAATACATTTGCCATGCTGCTTTCAATTGCATTTCGATTAAAAGAGAGAGAGAGAGAGAGAGAGAGAGAGAGAGATCCTCGACATGTGAAAACACAAGGACAAATATCTTCTAAACGTCCTGCAGCTGCTGCCATTCTAATGGTACGAGTATGTGAGATAGTAAAAGCCAATTGTGTTGTCTTTGTTTACAGACTTACTACTCATCTTGGTGCAATCCAGGTAAGGGTGTTTTATTCTAATTTTTTTGGGTGGTTCTTGTGGTCGCATTATAAACCACCTTAGCAATCACGCGGTCATAGGATTTAGGGAAAGTTGTTGATATAAAAGGAACATCCATGATCAGCCTTTTCGGAAATGTCGTAGTACTTAAGAATTGAGTGAAAGATAGTGAAAAATTGTTTTTTTTTTAATGTTTTTTGAACTATGTAATGTTGTACTGATAGGAGATTGGTACCCTTTTCTCATTCTGATTTGTATTCAAAGCTGATTAAAGAAGGTATCAAATCCCTTACCAACAGCCTAAATCCGGAATTCCCAATATATGCAGCATAAATATAATATATTATATATATAATATATATTATATATAATATATTTATATATAATATATTATATATATATAATAATATAATATGCATATATATTATGCGAATAGCCGGAAAGGAAAAATAATAAAGGCAGAAATTTGCCCGCCCGTGGTGTATATGATTAATTCATAAACAATGTTTTCACTTGGGTATATTTTTTATTTAAGAAAATTATCATTTGAGAATTCCTTCTTTATTCAAGATGAAAAGGCCCTTTTAATTAATTAATAATAATATTATTATATATATAATATATATCTATATAATATATATATTATGATAGTATATATATATATATATAATCATAATATAATATATATTATAATATTATAATATATATATATATATATATTATAATTATATTATATTAGTTAATAATATATTTATATATATAAATATATTAATATATAAAATATATATATTATAATATAATTATTATATAATATAATATTATACTATATATATAATTATATATATATATATATATATATATATTATATATTATATTAATATATATTATAATATATATATATATTATATATATATATATAATTATAAAGGCTCTGAGCAAATCCCTGGATTAAAATCAAAGAGCAAATTCCTAGGTATGAAATTCCGTTTGAAGTATATATTATATATATCTATATTTATTATAATTCTAATTAATACATATATATATATATATATATATATATATATATTTATATATATATATTAATATATATATATATTATAAGAATATATGATATATATACTTCCAAACGAATTCATATTTAGAATTTGCTCTTTGATTTTAATCCAGGATTTCTCAGAGCGCTGCAGTTTCGAAATTACTTCAAAGAAAAAGCCAGCAGCACCAACTGTTACCAGACAAGTTTCAATAACTTGTGAAAAATGGTGTTCGTGTTTTGCCAAAGGAAGGTTCGTATTTTGATTTTATTGCCGCTTTTCCGCAATATATATAAATGGTCACAGGAATCGCTATATAAACAATTATAGCTCAGTTATGAGCTATTTAAAAATGAAGATAATATTGATATCATGTCGGGAAATATTGATGCCTTTTGATAGCTACAGTGATTAGTTAGGGCGAAGTATGTATAGAGAGTAGACTAAACATTGATAAACTTTCTGGATATTTGTTACCTCCAATCTCTTAGGCTGAATATTCTCTTGTAGGTGCTGAAGTCTTATGTCAAAGGTGCATAAATATTTACCTCCCTCCCTATCTCTCGATACCACTTTTCTTTAATTTTTTTTTTTTCCTTCAAATCTGCAAGGGAATTTAACTCGTAAATGCAAGGAGGCCATGGAGAGGAGAACCAGCTCTTAGAGGGGACGTGGTCATACAAAGGTTTGATAACCACTGACTGTCATGGCAAGTGCTTCATAGCAACGAAAGATAAGCTAAAGGAAATGAAAACGCATCTTCTTCGAGAAGTTCTGCAGCACAGACGCATTCGCGCATGTATCGGAGGCGCCTGTTCTCATGATTTTTTCTGGAATCATCGGGCGTGTTGGGAAACGCAACAGGCGCCGAAGTGTCGTGAGAAACGCCGCGATTTCTGATGCAATACTTTGTCTAGATTCTTCTAAATCGTTCCCGTCGTCTCGGCAGTCTGTGACGTTCGCTGGTAAGCCCCGCCCCCAGAATGCCTTATAAATACGACTGACGAAGTAGAAGAGAGATCATCAGTAAGAGTCACAGATCAGATTATTAGTGAGAGATCAGCAGCAGAGATCATCAGAGAGAGATTAAGAGAAAGAAGGAACAGACCGAAGGCGATCAAGAAGAGGAAAAGGGTGCTCGCGAGTTTGATCGGATTCTCGTCAAGTCGTCGGGGAGTGGACCGACCCAAGGCATTTCGACGTAAGGGCAAGACTTCAGAGAAAGAAACGTTCTGCGGAGGAGGTTTTGAGAAGTTCCTGCCCTTCGAGTATCAAAAGAAATAGACATTATTTTCTGCAATACGGAGTCCAAGAAAGACCCATCTGTAATTGCAAATTCCTCCTTTTGTGAAGCCATCGCTTCGAGTCGCAAAACTGGCCGGCAAGTACTTTCATTACCCCATCCCCAGTTCACGGATTGTAAGATTTTGCCTTTTTTATGTAAATAGGAGACACCATTCTGCATTTATCTTTGTTAGTAAGCTTTTAAATAAACCTTTGTTGTGTTTGTGTATCTTTCTATATTCGTACGCCCAGTTTCAACTGTTGGTGTTGAATTTTTTATTTTTATTTTCATATCGAACTTGGAGCGGACCTCTTCCTGGGTTCGTAACACTGGCCTACAGTAAAAATCTGGGTAAAACTAAAATCGGAAAGAAAGGCGAGAGGGACACGCAAAAACTCCGGAGACAAAGTGAGCAGATGATGGCCCTCCTCTCTCATCCCCTTATATCTGTGGCCATTCCACCCAGGCAGGTAACGAGGTGGAAGGAAGTTTTGCGAAACGCACGATGTGATAAACCATTCCGAGGACGGTGTTTTCGACCTACGTTCCTGCTACTGGTAATACCGAGGCAAAAATAGATCACTCTCTTCTTTTTATCTCTCTCTCTCTCCTCTCTCCTCTCTCTCTCTCTCTCTCTCTGTCTCTCTATTAAAGAATTTCTGGGTCCGGATACAAACATGAACCGCTAACTACTACGCTATATTATCTAAAGACCTTCCTTTCGAATATTTCTCGCAGGGATTCTATCTAGTACGGTGTTCCTCTTGATTTAATTTCATTTCACGGACCGGAAGTATATCTGGTTTTGTTTGCCTTTTTTTTTCCTTCTGGTATTTCTCTTTTTCTTAA